>NW_028190917.1:457500-521867 GCF_048542155.1 Nylanderia fulva
ATTTATAAAATTATAACAGTATATTTTTAATATTGCTGCAACATTATTACCACATTATTATAGCAATGTTCTATATTCATATTTCAGCAATGTTGCTGAAATATTGCATTGCAATATTTCAGATTGCAATATTGCTGCAATATTATATTGCAATATGCAAGATTGCAATATTGCTGCAATATTGCTGCAAGGTCCTGTGCCGTATGGGGGGATACATTGTTTTACATAAATAGAGTTTTATTTAAAAAATTGTAGTATTGAATGTGGCAAGAATTTATGAAGAACTTAACTTTTTATGATTTTTTCTTATTTAAGAAATATGTGTAATTGCTGTAATTTCGGTAAATGACTTATCAGACTATATTTTTAATTTTTCAAAAAATGTAAATTTTTGAATTCTACGATAGAGAAAATGTTTAATTTTTTAATTTAAGAAATTTCTTTTTATTTTTTACACAAAATCGATAGGTTCGCGCTTTGTTCCTGTATATACTTTAATCGTGGAAAAACATTTATCATTCTGTTCAACCAATAAAAAGAAAAGGGTGTACAAAAATAATGTTTTATTGATAAAAATAAAATAAAGTTAAAAAAGTAACTTGCTTTTCCAATTTCCATTAATTTTTATATTATTTTTCTAAATTAAACGCATCATTGTCTCTCGTTACCTTCAGGATATCTCCTTACGAAATATAAGGCACTTCCAATAAGCGGAAATACTTTTGGACCGGGCACGTTTTTTACCGTTTTTATAAAAATCGACCAGCGAAACTTGTAGTAAAAGTAAATTACGACAGTCCACGCAAAAATAATAAACACAACACTTTCGAATGCCATATTACATATAAACACTGAACAAGTTTCGATACGTTAACTCGCATTAATGTCACTCGTGTGGATACATTGGCGCTTTTATCTGAGTCTTTCCCACCCATTGGAAAATAATAAATGTCGTCATGATTTGTTGATCTCGATCATATATATTACTTACTATGTTATTAGATGTAAGACGCTAGAATCTAGGTATCTTTTACATTTGCGCAATGATTTTTTGCGCAGACAAATGCTTGACGCTTGATGTTGCCACGTGAAGACGTCTTAATAAATGTCAATATACATATACATATGTATATAGTACGTATATACATATACATGTATATACATATACATATGTATATTTATACATGTTTTGCATCATTTTACATTTACGTCCTTAATCTGATATATCCCAGTCAGAAATGTAATTTTTATTCAAAATTAATTCAACGTCGATATGATTGACAATTGGTTGAGTCGATATTTAGTCAGAAGTTTAACGTCAATTCAATGTTGATTCGATGCCTTTCAGCGGTTGATGCGATAATCGCCCGCTTGAGTCCAATAATTGAATAAGGTTTTTGATTTTTGTGCAATATCGACTTATAATTTTTGAATGTTTTATATAGTGTGAGATTATTTAAATTAATTATAATATAAATCTAAATATATCTAAATTAATTATATAAAGTTAGCCAAGTGGTTATTATACATATATTAATAATATAATTGCATGGTCTGTTTTTTGTAGTTGAACTAGTTGCACTAGAGATTTTTTCTTCTTCCAATTTTTTAAAGATTTTTTAAAGATGTGAGATACCATATTAAAAAAAAAAATTTCATCTATTCAACTATTGTCGAAAAAAACGATAGAAAATTATTAAAAATTAATAATTAAATAAAGCTCGATTAAGAAGTAAAGTTCTCGTTCGATCAACTAAAGTTAAGCAATGCTTAATGCTTAATCATGATCAATATTTAGATGGGTGATCGCTTGGGAACAATATTTTATTTTGTATAATAATATGTAATCACATATATTTATATATAGACAAATTTGATATATAATTTTGTATAATTAAATATAACTAATTTTGTTTATTTATATATAAAAAATTTTTAAATTGGTTGATTCAACGTTGAAATTATGTCGAAATGATAGTCGAAAATTCGTCAAAATTTTGGTTGTCGATTCGATCAAAATTTCAACTTTATTTCAACATTGGTTTTCGGCATTAATTCGACATCACAACTATACATTTCTGACTGGGTATGTAATCTAGATAATTAGTTCACATAATTCAAAAATATTAATATTGAAACCAACGCAGAAAACAAGATCTCACGTCACGTAAAAAAAAAAATTGTGCAACAGAATATAAAGTGTATATTTTTTGTTTTAATCTGATTTTTAATTCTGTAAACATAACACGTTTGAAAATTGCATTTATTAGAGCTAAAAATACGGAAAATTTTATCTTTTTTATTCTTTTATTCTTTTATTAACGCGTTTTTAAAGTATTAAGAATATTTTATGATAAAGATAGGAAATATATATTTCAGAATTTTATTTATATAAATCTAAATAAGAAAGGCCTAAAGAACCATATATGCGGATGTTGCTGCGTACATTTCTAACGAAAATTAATTTTCTGTTGGAAATAAATTTTATTTATATTTGAAATGCCATAATTATAAAAGGAATTGATAAAATTTTATGCAATATACTGTAACAACATGTAACATAATATTCTACGAATAATGACATACAACTTACGTACACTATATTCAATTACTATCTCACAGTTTTGCGTGAAAAAACTTTCCTATACTTAATAAACATTATAAATAAATATATATATATATATATATATATATATATATGTATTGTATATATTGTATATATTGTTATTAAATTGACAAAATTAGCGCTACATTCATATTATGTAGACAGAGCCTACAAGTTTCAATTGCCCAAGTAGAACAGAAAAGTCAAAATAATGTCTATTTGACGTCATCTTGACCAAATTTGAACTCCAAATTTGATCAATATGACGTTAAAATGATATTATTTTGATTTTCTGTTCTACTTGGGTGGTCACACGTTTTTTTTCTATGCCATATCCAGTTATATATAGAGGTCAGTGCAGAAGATGTTTATATAACGCTGAAAGCGTCAAAGTGACAAAAAAAAGCGCATAAAAACGCGTAATTAATGCGTTTGAATTTAAAAGTAAAATTTATGTATAATTAAATAGAGAGCGGCGTGATGCATAAAAGATTTTTAGGATAATATTTTTTGCATAAAAAATTATTTGCTTTTTCTACATATAATTATATACAGCTCATCAATATACGTTTTACTTTTAAATTCAAACGCATTAATTATGCGTTTATGTTAGTTTTTATATACACATATATACCTACATAGCTTCGGTCAGGATAAAATTATTATTCTCGAATTAAAATTTGTTGGCTGAATAATTTTTCAATAACATACGATGATACGTATTCTATCTATACAATCTATAGATTTACAAAGCTTGACCAACATCAGATGTAATTAGAAAAAACATGTATAAGCCTTATTGTAACACACAGATTTTCGTGCATTTTTTTTTTACGTTAGCTGTAACGTTTGCCAATGTATAATATTTAGAATGTTCAAAAACATAGTACTATGTGTAATGTAATGTGTAATGTAGATGCAAAATTAAAAGTTGTCAAGAATGAAATCACTGTTGGAAATTATTTTTGCTGTTACGGAATGTTTCGCAATTACGTTCGAATACTTAAAATTTTTATAATGTAATTGACTTTTCAGTACCTACTCTAATAATCTTCTTTAAAATTTACTGTAAATTTGACATTTCATAATGTAAGAATTTAATTTACTTTTTTATTTATTTTCCTAATATAATATTGGGAATGTTAGTTTAGTCGATATCTGACATTGTACTTCAGTAATTGTTTATATTCAATTAAAGTAAGACTTTCGATAAATACATTTTTCTCGCCGAAAGAAAGTTTATTTAAATATTTTTGCGTTTTATTATGGTTTAAATGGTAAGTGCACTAATTCTCTTTCTCTTTTTTATTTTATAGAAATGTTTTATTGTAGCATTCAAATAATGCAAAATACAATATAACTCACTATTACTTAACAGATCAATTTCGACATTATTAAACTTTTAAATATATAAGTATAGGTACATATAATAACTTTTATAAGATCTTTTATATGTGTATATAAATGCACACATATACGCACACGTATAATAAAAACACAGTAGCTTCAAATACAGCAAAAAAAAAGATTTTATAAATCTTGCAAAGATGTGAATCTTCTTGTCCTTTTGACGGCTTTATCTACACGTTCAAACATCTATATATCTTTTCAAACCGAAAAATGAAAAATATTGCAACAAATATACTCAACACAAAGTATCAGTAAAACAGCCGCAGGTGATTATTTTTGCACGCCTTTAGTGGTTGCGATACAACATCAGCTCTCTTTAATCAAGGGAAAATGAAATGTGTCAATGTATTCCTAAAAAATCCACTTTTAAAGGAGCTTGTTCAGGTATTCAAAAGCCAAAATGCTAACCCAGAGATTATTGCTGAAGTCGGAGAACGTTTTCTCCTCACATTGTACGGCTACAGTGGCGTGAAAAGTATGTCGTTGAACATATATAGACATCAATGCTTTACAAAATCAGCACATAAAAATTAATTTAATATTGTATCGTATTGAGGATGGCAAAAAAGCAAGGATGAGCTAATTCCTATCACCACACTCCAAGCCTTCTGCTCTGGAAACGCTGTTAAAACTTCGCTGTTATTTCTTGCAAACGTAAGAAAGGATGTTGAGGTTCTTAGTAAAGAATTATACATGAAAGACTCTCTGCAATTTATTTATTATTTAAGAGAAAATTTTCAGACTATTAATAAATATTTATAAATACACATAATTAAATACAATAAAATAAAACATAGTATTACGAAAATCGCAAAAATAATTTCGCAGTTGTGCAATAATGCAATTTTAAACACAAAATAGTGCAACACGTATTCAATTCTCTGCTTTTTTGCTTTTCTTCGTAGGTCAGACTAATCATGAAAATGTAAAAATACTATTATATCTTTATTATTAAAAAATTAATTTATCATACAAAAAAATTGTGTTATATGTATATGGATCATTATTCATTTATTTGTCTAAAGAACAGCATACATATAAAATATTGATGTATACAAATAACGCCGTTGCCTTTTTAAATGTGAATCAAAGGCTATTTTTCCTATTAAAACGTCAGAACAATTCATATTTGAATACACGTGTCTAAACGTCGCTTTCGCATCTGGCAACTTTTATGTTAATAGCAAAATGTGCACGTTGAAAAACTGCGGAACACTTTGGTGTGAATCTTCTGAAGTCATTAATTAGTCTCCATTATTACGGCGCGCAAGTGGCGAAACAGACACGTATGGCAATTATTCATTGTCAACATTTAACAAATAGAGATCGTCATTCGGCAATGCGGTATATAAATCTCGCATTGTTGCACTGCGAGGTGCAAAAGCTTTCGATACGCAAGTAATACAACATGAAGCTAACAGTGGTGTTGTGTCTAATCGTGGCTATCCTGGTCTGCGCCATGATCCAGGAATCCGTAAGTTTAACCTGAATATAGCTGATAATATCTTGTAGAGATCCTAGGATCTCTATTCATACAGCACCGAATTGCAGATACATCCCAGCAAACACCGATATATAATTGTTACATTGCTATAATAAAACGGAATATAACAGGTAATATAACGTGTACGTTACCTGTAACATCCATGTTAGTTGTAATTTTCCACTCATAGATGTAACATTTTAATATAACATATATTACATTGTAGTTATATTGTAATTATATACCAAATAGCACATTGATGTATTGATAAGTCAGTGCTATCTTGGGATATAATGACAATATAACTACAATGTAATATATGTAATATTAAAAATGTTACATCTATGAGTGGGAAATTACAACTAACATATACGTTACATGTAACATGCTTGAGTATATAACATTTATATATAGTGTTTGCTGGGATACTTTTTTAGTCTTGGAGTTAATTTCACCAACCTTTATGTAATTCTAATTAAAATTTAAATATGAGATACATAGAAAATTGCGCATAGTGGTAGATGTAGGAACAAGCAATTATTAAATAATATTTTTTATAATATTTCTGGAATGTTGCATTCTCATGAAATATTATATTTGTATGTTCCTGTAATGTCTCTACAATGTTACATTGCAATTTGCAAGATTGCAACATTGCTGCAATGTAATTGCAATGTTTTCTGCTGTATGGGTAACCTGAATCCAGCTAATAATCTCTTATTGTAAAGACCTTAGAGTCTCTAGTCTCTTGTACCAAAGAAAAAACGTTGTTCTGTCTGAAGGAATCGTGTCGGGGTCATAGACGCCGTACAACAACAACTACTGCTCCTACTACTACAACACAGACAACAACAACAACAACAACAACAGCAAGCATGGGTAGAAGGAAGCGTAATATTATGGATTTTTTGCTTTTGTCAGAATTTGAGGAACTATTTTGTAATTTCCTTTATAAATGTGGACCTCATAAACATGGCGGTCATGAATGCAACAATACAATAACAACTACTACTGCTGCTACTACTACAACTATTACAACACAAGCACCAACAATTGTAGCACAGCCAACAAACTCAACCGCATAGAAAGAAGCGTGAAATTATGGCTGCTCCGCTTTCGTCAGCATTGACATAATATAAGCACGAATAAGAAACAAGAGTCAAGTCCCCAAACTGGTGAAGGGAAGCAATGCTAAAGTGTAGACATTTTATTGTAATATATACTATATGTTTATGGGTTTGCCGAATTAACGAGGCAAATTAATATATTCTGGAATTATAGTGTGTGAAAGAAATAGTCTCTGTAATGAAAATATATTAGAATATATATTATGCTTAACGCTTAACGTATTTATTATTGTTACACGTACATAATTCTAACTGTCATCAAAATATTAAGATAAGACTTAATATAAAGATGCATTTTATACATCTTTATTAAGTCTTATTGGATATATATGTATATCATTAATATTGCGATAAATTTCTAACGGAACATTTCTAATAACACTGTAAATTATGGTGTAAATATGTTAAAATAAGATATAAGAATATATGTTTTGAATAATATGTTATAATACACTTTATACTGGAATTAATATTTTTGACAGTTTTTTATCAGCTGATTTCTGTCAAAGTATATTAATCGAGAATAAGGTATTTTATAATATACTAATTTGCAACATATTACTAAATCAATATTTTTAATTATATTATCATTTCAATCGAGTTGAATCGAGTTAAAAGTATTAAAACACATATATATTATATTTACAACATTTTTATTTCAATATTTATATGTATATATTATTCTAGATATCATTGTAAATTATTTGCAAATATTATTTTAGATCTCGTCAATCTCGACAACATTACCCCTATATATATATATATATGCTTTAAAACACGCCCTTTTCAAAATAAGAATTAAACGGCGATATTTTCGAAACGGTGAGTTCTATACGTATTTTTTACGTGTCGCCGATAAAGTTTCAAGTCAGTTTAACTTATTTTATGTTGGGGCAGTACATGTTATATTCCTTTAGCATAAAAACGTAACATTTCTTTTATATTCTTTTATATTCTTTTATATTATATATATTATATTATTAATATTTTTTTTATATTCTTGCCAAAATGTTGGATAATAACAATAATATTCGACTCAGTTTCTTAAAAAAAAATACAAATATTATAAAATTCGAAATTTATTCTAAACATAAAAAGAAACAAAAACACAAATGCTATATACAATACAATCCAAACACGACTGGAAAATCCGGCATATTGAGATATGCATATGTGATCGTGCTAACGGCAGACGAACTATAGGATGTTGTTCTCATTTAACAGCAATAATACATTAGCTTTCACATACTCGTTATCTGTTAAAACATATTTTTGATAGTGAAGACATCGTACCAACAATTAATGATGAAAGCGATAAAGATTGAGCAATAAAAATTTAAAAATAAAAATATTCAGATATATTAAATAATTGTATTATTTATTTATGTGTTTTTTTATATTTGTATATTTATTTATTTTTATATTTTATATTATATTTATTCTTGGTTATAAGTTTAATTCTGTAAAAATGTAACTATATATCTTATTTTACTTTTTTGCATTAAATAATTTTTTAAGTATAATATAAATATTTATGTGTGATTGAAATATGTTTATAATAAATATGAGATAAAAAGTTTACAAAATAAACATTAAAATACATGCAAATTATTAAAAATAAATATTTATAACTGAATTTAATGTATAAGTTTAGACATATATATATTTTATGTGAAAAATAGCGTAAAAATGTGGTTTTTAATTTTTTCAAATATGTTTCACCAATCAGAAAATTCTGAATAAATTTTATAAATTATTATGTTTTGAAAGGAATATTCAAGAATTTTTTTAAGGCGTCACCTCTATAAGAACCTTGTAAAAATTGCATTTTTTATTTGTAGTAATTTTTTAAAAATTAAAATGAGACAGTGAAACAATTAAATAAATTTTTTGTGTAAAAAAGAAGCATTTTTTTATTAACATAATTTTTATATCAAGAATTTATAAACATAGATATTGAAAAAAATTAAATAAAGAAAAAAGTTTTTTTGCTATGTAGGAGAGAAAGAGAATAGGGGATTATGAACTGCACTAAAAAACTTTTTTTTGGTATACAAACATTGCGCAAATACTTTTAAGTTATTTCCCGTGAGAGCACTTATTTTCCTCTTATATCTGACTCTCTCTATAATCTTTAATATTACAATTTTATAAATTTTTTATTATAAATTTTCATTAAATTTGCATTCCATTTCCGGGGTACCATCAATTTTTATTAAATATAAAACATTTAAAGTCAAAAAATTATGTTTATTTATAGCAAAATTTCATATTATTAACAGATTTAATTTATTTTTTATTTGTTGTAAATGTTTGCGCATAAAATTGTAAATTATAATATAATTTTGTATATATAGTAATTAAAAAAACATACATATAAATTAAAGTTCATTATTTATCATTTTACATTTGCTAAATGTAAGTTATGCAAACTTGCAAAATATATGATAAACCTTTTTCTTTCTTAAACAAGCAAATTTATTATAATCTAAACATCATATCAAAAAGAATTAACTTGTACCAAATGCATATAACATTCATAGTTCAAAACAATTATAATTTCTAAACTATAAGCAGAAATGTTTCTCTTGCTTGATATAGTATTTTAAATCTAATAATTTAAAAATATTTCCGAAAATTTATGTGTTCTCTTGTTCTTCTGGTGTTATTTGACAAATTTGAAAAATTTTATATCAATTTAAAAATTATAAAATATTGTTTATAGTAATGCTATTTGACGTAATTATTCTACATGTATTTATATTGTTTGTAGTCTAATCAAAATTCATTTTTTATTATTTTTAAATTATAATTGTAGAAAAAACAAATTTTTTGAAAACAATGACAAAATTATATTCAATATAAATAATTTCTATGTAATTTACTTTTTGTTACAGGAATCTGTACTAATTAATTGACACCGATTTAATTTAATCGATTACGTAATTTCAATGTCGCTGGAGACGTCGAATAACTGTCAAAGATATTCAGAATAATTGAGAGTTTTCGTAGAACTTTTGATACGTCTCTTTATTCGGAGCTGAATAAAAGGATCATTACAAAGTCGTGAATGCCTCGAAGAAATATTGTATCACGGTTACTTATTTTCTTATCGATAATACAGAAAATTATTTATTATGTAACTTAGAAAAATAACACATAATCATAATCAAATACGCATTAATATTGTACAATTACAACCGTATAGAAATTTTAATCATTACAAAATATAAAAAACTTTTACCTTATGATATATCAAACATATATTGCACAAATTACGTATATTTAACACGTCATATTTCATGTATAATAAAATGTAATGTAAATGCAATATTATTACATATTCAATATAATATTTGCAATGAAAGGTGCCGCATGGGAGACTTCGATGATAGAAGGTGCGTGGTTAATTTCGGTAATACGAGAGCATCGACATTAAGAGAGAAGTCAGGACCTATACAGCACACAAGTTTGCGGCAATATTGCAACAACATTGCAATATTGTACATTGCATAGCAGTGTTGCAGAAATATATAGGCATGAATTTGCAATATAGTTTAAACAACGTTGCAGCAACATTTCAGAAATATTATGAAAATAAAATTCACGCAAAAAATATTAGGTACAGAATCCAGATCTTCTCTTCTTTCTCCTTTTTCCCCCTTTCTTTCTCCATCTTTTTTTCTTTTTCCCTTCCGTTACGTTGCGTTGCGTTACGTTGCGCAATGTCTAAAAAAATTATTAGTTTTAATAATTAATATTGTATATAATTATTCGTGTAATAGAAAAGAAAAAATAAAAACTTACCATCTTCAACAATTTTTCAAACGTTACAACTGGAACTGTCACAATATATTTTGCATCTGCATATTAACATATTATAATATGCAACATATTATAATATAATAATTTTCTTAATTAATTTGTTAATATATATGTACAAAATTAAAACTTGTCGAGAAGGAAGTTATTGTTCGAAAATATTTTTGCTATTACGGGATTTTTTGCAATTATAAATATGTTCGAATACATAAAATTTAGATAATATGATTGACTTTTTAGTACTCTAATAATCTTCTGTAAAAATTACTGTCAATTAGACATTTTATGCATAATGTAAAAATTTAATTTCTAAAGGAACTAAAAGTTATATCATATAATAAAATTTTAAAGTAGTGTCGTAAGATCAATATTATATATAATTTTGTAAATATTTCTAATTATAATATGTATATATATTTTTTATAGAGATAAATTATTTGTGATTTTGACCACAATTTTATACTTCAATAACGTCAATCTAAGGAAATGATTGTTTGGTATATACTATATTATATTCCGTTTTAATTTAGTTAAATGAAAATGTTTCTTCGATTTCTTGAAATGTGTGACGTTTAATTAGTTTGATTATATGACAATCAAAGATTTCACGTCAATATGTAAACTACTAACGTCATTTGTACGAAATTATTAATGTATAAACAATTGAAACACACATGATGAAAACATAATATACTTTCTTTGGATTGATTTTCTTAGTACACAGATTATATATGTTATGAGAGAATTAGAGAGCTCGTTTCATTAAGTTAATTTCGATGAAATGATTAGATGACATATGCAATTAATTATTGCATTAAACTGTTCATCTATAGCGTGACATTTATATAATATTTACGATTGACATAGTTTATCTTAAATAGGAAATCGAAATTAAAGAGAACGCTGTATATATATATATATATATATATATATATATATATAAATTATGTATAAAATAAAGAATAAATGATATTTTAATTATGCGTTGCAATTTGCCAAACACAAACAATTATTTCACTTTTTCCATTTGTACCATATAAGAATGGAAATCTCTATACCTTCACTTTTCATAATATTATTTTGTTAAATTTAGAAAATTTGAATAAGTCTTGGCGAAATTTAATTTATTTTTTTTATTCATATATCTCAGCTGATTAAATGATTATGAAATCCGAATAATTATACCGTATATTTACGAAATTTTTTTTTATTATATATATATATAGTTATGAAACAGAGATCTATTTACTACATAACATATTTGCCATTAAATAAATTATAGCTTTTAAAAATTAGGGCATTATATTGAATAGAAATTATGCGAAAGTGTAAATAAGCAAAAGAAGGTATACATTTCTTTAAAATAGAGGAAAAATTTGTTGTTTAACAATTTGTCCTTCTAGTTAAATTTATTTATTTTCCTAATATATTATTGGGAACATTAGTTTAGTCGATATCTGACATTGTGCTTCTGTAATCGTTCCTATACACAGTCAGAATAATTCATCCGTTATATCCATTTCTCTCGCTGAAAGAAGAAATTTATTGAAATCTTTTTGCGTTTTATTACGATTTATTAGGTAAGTACACTGTTCTAATTTTTTCTCTTTTTTAAATTTTATAATAAATACTTTACTATAAGCATTCAAATAACGCAAAATAATCTGTAATTAATTATTACTTGAAAGATAATTTTCAATAAAATTATTGATCTTTTATAATATAAACATATAAATATAATAACTTATACAAGAAGTTTTCTATAAAAATACACACACATGTATATATATACACATATAATAATAGGAACACAGTAGTTTAAAGCGCAGTAAGCTGAATGACACAAAACTAATTTTGCAAATTTTGCGATGATGCAATTTTCACAAATTCATTTCTCTATTATTTTGCTTTTCTTTATAGATTATACTTCGTATTCTATAATAACAGAAATTATATAGAAATGAGTCACGAGAGTAATAAAAGGAGAGCATATATTAGGACACACCTGGAATCAAGTCAGAGTTTAAATAAAGCTGCATTCCAAGTTTTTCAACGTAATTTATCTATACCGGAAGCAGCAACAAAATATGAAGTCAACAACTCAAAGTTAAAAAGAAAAATAGACAACGTAAGGTATTTTAACCAATTCTATGAACTAAAATCTAAATTTACGAATGGAGTGAGAGAAGTCTTATTAAATGGTGAAGATATCAAGCTTAGCGTTGCTAAAAAATATGGACTATTGACATTTGAGACTAACATTGCTGAAAAATATGGAATTTCGTTTGAGATTCTACTGCTTGAAGTAGAAAAGGCCCGTAATCAGGGGCTTGATAACTATATATATGACAGTTACATAAATTTTACCCCCAAATCTATACTCACATACCTAGAAGTGGAATCACTTTGGAATCAGTTGGACATCTGGAAAAGAATGCAAAAGGAATCAGGACAAGGTATTTGTATTTGCCAACTTTGCGCCTTGGAAAAAGTATCAACATTTGCTTACTATATGGCTCAAATTAAAGATGAGCAATGTCCTGAAATTACTCAATGGACTCAAACTCAGCGGGCGGATGTTCAATGGTTGATAGATTTCGAAATGATATACAGCAATAAAATTTCTTCTAATTTCGTATATTATAAACGTTGTTTGTATGAAATGTCTAGAGATGTCCAGTAGTAATAAACTACAACTTTGTCGTCGTTTAAGGAGATGCTTCGGAATTTCAAAGTTGTTTTGTAGCAAACATATCGATCTGCTTCAAATTTGTATCGCTAATCGTATGATCACATAAAGTTTTTGAATGTAACAGATTATATCTTTAATTGGGAGTCTCGTTTTTTTAAAAATAACTTTGCAATGGAAAGTAATTCTAATGTAATTGTGTGTAAAAGATTTTATAAATATTGTATAATTTTCATGTCTATATGATAAAAATTATTATAAAACAACAAAAGTTTTAAGACCATTTGGACAAAAGTTTTTGGTTAATTTTTAAAAATCTTAAAAAATTAAATGTATAATTTTAATGACGGATTTTTATTCCATAAAATTCATCATAGATAAAGTTAACAATAATGAGCATTATAAATGTAAAATGTAATTATTTTATTAATATTTTTCTTCACGCATACACAATAGACACATTACCATACGCATAGATATACATACATATACACACAAATAGAGATACTTTTCAATAATATATAAAATGTTAGAGATCGTTATTATTTGTACATTTTACTTATTAATGTCAAATTTCTTTTATTTGTAGATTATGGTACAAATTATGATACTAAATTTTTATTGCTATTATAATTTTCGAATTGCTTTAACGTTACGTTATAGAAAAAATATTCATAAAGAAGAATATTTATTTTTAATATCAATTAATTTTAGTATGTATATATCGTTGAATAATTCACGGTAAAAAACATTTCGTATTTCTGTTAAAATTATCTTGTGTAGAAATTTTAACATACTCTTATGTTAATATAACATATTGTCGTTATGTTATTTTGACACTTGTCTGTTGAGTTAATATTCACTATTTTTAAGTGTTAAAACAACACATTTAAATGAAAATGTACGAATTTTTGCTTATATTATATTTTTTTGTGTTATTTTTTCACATATTACGTGTGTTATTTAATTACATAATTGTTTTCTGTTAAATTAACATTAAAATTAGAGTGGATAAATTGGGACATGTGAAATGTGTTAAATTTAACACAATTTTTTTACTGTGTTGAGAAGAATGTGTCAATCATAATATATATATAATATAAAAACAATAGAATTATAATATTATAATATATATTATATTTAATTATATTATTATTCATAATAATTATATTTGTTATTATATTATTATTTTATTTTGATATTGTCACTCATTTTACCAGATATAAAATACGTAAGGATATTTTGAACGTTACAACTGGCATTCTCAAAATAATATGTAAAATGTGTCATAAATGAATATTAATAATCAAAATGTAATAAATTAATTTATTTGAAAATATACATTTTATTAGATTATTCATAAGAATTTAAAATTATTTTTTATTAATAACAATAATTAAATTTAATGACGCAGATTATTACATTTTTAGAATTGGTTTCATTTATGACGTATGTATATATATATATATACATTATATATACATATATATATATTTATATATACATATATGTATATATAAAGTTTGTGTGTGTCATAGCAGAGAAATGATATATATACATAATAAAAATATTGAAATACTCCTAATAAATTACTTACTTTATTACAAAATTATATTAAATACATTTTTAATAACGTAATTAATTTAATATAAACATTTTTATATTTTGGCTATGAATGTTCCAGTATACATACAAATTAAATATAATAATATTGATTAGTATATTTTTAGGAGAAGTGTCATTTACGGCATATGTATGGTAATTTTGACTATTACTTGCTTATAGCGGTTTAATGTTAATTTCTTTCAATAAAACTTTTTATTATAATTTTATTATTAACATAGATTAATTACTGAATCTGCATATAAATAAATTAATTTTCACAATTAATGTGTTTATATAAATAAATACAGAATTAATATTTTAATTTATCCTTAAATGCAAAATTTTTAAAATCGAGAATTAAATTGATATTAATAAATATTTTGGTTACTATACGACATATTGTGTTCGAATACTCAAATTTTCCGAAAACTTTATTCTTTAATCAGTCAAAAGAAATGGCCGTTTGATATATCTTTTAATATTTTCCATTATAATTTTATTAAATATTAGTGTATCTTATATTGTATAAAATGCTGTATGCTTAATTTGCTTTATATTATGTAACATTTGATAAAAATAAGTAAGTTGCGAACATGATTTGTATAAAATTTTGGATGTGCAAGGATAACTGAAACTGCTTTAAAGATGCTCGAAAAAAACACTTTTTCGCGATTAATTTTTTCGTATACTGATTATATAAGCATACAATTCCATTTCGTTAATATGATTAACAATAAATTTTATGAAATGATTAATTGAATAATTTGCGACAAATTAACCTACAAAATGATTATTAAGTTATTCTTATAGTAAAAACATTTATATTTATGTATATGATGGACGTGATTTATCTTAAATTGAGAGACGAACATATCTATTTTATAGTTGTAAAGAAAATACATCCTACGTAAAAATTGTATAATTTAAAAAAATGACGGATTTTATATATAACTATTGAAGTTCTTCACGTACAATGTATTATTATTATTTTTTTAATTGTAATATATAACAATCCAATCTGTATCTATTCTTCAAAGTTGCATGTACGTTAAATTGAAGAAATTATTAAAGCATATTTGCGTTTTATTTTAGTCTATTTTATAAGTGCATTCTTATTTTAATTTTCGATTTACTATTTTGTAAAGAGCTTCTTAGTAGAACATTTAAAAAATGCAAAATACTCTACAATTATATATAATTTATTATTTATAAAAAATTTTCACATTATTAATAAATATATATAATCAAACACAATAAATTCAAATATAGTATTATGTAAATCGCGAGAAAAATTTTGCAGTTTCGCGATAATGCAATTTTTAAATACACAATAGTGCAACGCGTATAATATATATATATATATATATATATATATATATATATATATATATATTATAATATTATATCATTTTTTTCATCATTTTTTATAAGTTATATCATATTATTGAGATTTTGAAACAATCAGACATATATAATAAAATTTAAAGTTAGTGTCGTAATTTCAATAATATATATAATTTTTTAAATATTTGTAATTATAACATGTATATATATATATTTCTTATATAGATAAATTATTTGTGATGTCAACTGCAATTTTATACTCCAATAACGTCAATCGAAGAAAATGACAGTTCGCTATATACTATATCATACATTCCATTTTAATTAAGTTAAATAAGAATAACAATAATACGGCTAAAATTCTCTATCCTTGTTAAATAAGAATGTTTCTTCGATTTCTTAAAATGTGTGACGTTTAATTAGTTTGATTATGTAACAATCAAAGATTTCACGTCAATAAGTAAACTACTAACGTCATTTGTACGAAACTATTAATGCATAAACAATTGAAACACACATGACAAAAACATGTGCTTTCTTTCGATTGATTTTCTTAATATGAGAGGATTAGCTCGTTTCATTAAGTTAATTTCGATGAAATGATTGGATGACATGTAATTAATTATTTAATTAAACTGTTCATCTAGCGTGACATATAATATTTGCGGTTGACATGATTTATCTTAAATAGAGAATCGAAATCGAAAGAGAAGTAAAGTACACAATGTGTAAAAATTATGTATAAAATAAAGAATGATCGAGATTTTAATTACGCGTTGCAATATATTTACGAAAATATATAATATATACGCAGCAAACACCGATATATAATTGTTACATTATAGTATACTATAATAAAACGGAATATAACATGTAATATAAGGTGTACGTTACATGTAACATCCATGTTAGTTGTAATTTCCCACTCATAGATGTAACATTTTAATATAACATATATTACATTGTAGTTATATTGTAATTATATACCAAATAGCACATTGATGTATTGATAAGTCAGTGCTATCTTGTGATATAATGACAATATAACTACAATGTAATATATGTAATATTAAAAATGTTACATCTATGAGTGGAAAATTACAACTAACATATACGTTACATGTAACATGCTTAAATATATAACGTTTATATACTGTGTTTGCTGGGTATAATATGTTTTATAAGGTTTTATGATACGTTTATGGTACGCTTTACAATGTTTGTAATCACATTTTCTCAACCAGGTTGGCTTAGCAACTTTTTAAACAAAAGTGGTAATTTGTGTAATTAACATTTTTGCAGTAAAGGCGAGAAACGGCACCTTTATATATATACGTAGTGTATATATATGTATATATATATATACCCATACAGCACCGTTAGATTGCAAAAACATTACAACAATCTTTCACCGCAATATTGCAATATTGCAAATTCACTGCAAAATGTTGCTACATCATTGCTGTTGAATTGCAGCAATGTTAAAATGTCCGCTTTTTGGAAGATAATAAAATTATTGATTATCGTTAACATATTTTTTTGTACAATATTCCAAAAAATTATTTTATTACAGTATTATACCCAGCAAATACCAAGTTACAGTTATATAATTGTTAGATGTAATTTTCCACTCAACAATATAATTGTTATAATACACCTATTATATTTTTGAGTAGGAAATTACAACCAACAATTATATAGCTGTAACTTGGTGTTTGCTGGGTATATGTATATATATTACAATATATATATATTATAGAATTTATATATATTACAATATATATATTATAGAATTTGGATTACATGCAATATTTCCGAAATATTAATGTCATGTTGCTACAAGTGTGCTGGAATTTTGTGCACCAATATCTCTGCAATGTCTTTATAATGTTGCATTGCAACTTGCAACATTGCAACGTTGCTGCAATATAATTGCAATAATCTGTGCTGTATGGGTATATATATACTCTATTCAAATATAAATATATTATATTCCATATAAACGCATCTCATAAAATATTTCAAATCGAATAACTAATGTTACTGCATTTCCAGTAAAAATGTTAAAAATTTTTACTTTATCTAATTTGAATCATTATTACAATATTATTGTATAGAAATTGAGCGCCGATTCAAAGCCAAATACGCAAAAAAAGAGGACATACATTTTTTTAAAATAGAGAAAAACTTGTTTACCACTCAGCAACATATACTTTTCGAGATAAATTTATTTGTATTCCGAATAGAGAGAGTGTAATATTGGATCTCGAATTTAGTCGATATCTGACATTGTGCTTTAGTCGTCGTTATAAATAACCAGAGTGAAACATACGTTACAATTCTCAATTTCTCTCGCCGTCAGAAAACGTTTTTTTAAACATATTTGTGTTTACTTTCGATTTATTTAGTAAGTACATTCTCATTTTAATTTTTTATTTATTATTTTGTAACGAACTTCCAATTAAGTACTATGCAACTTATCTATTATATTTATGAAAAATTTGTCACGCCATTTTTGAATATTTATTAATACATACATAATCAAACCATAAATTAAAATACAGTATTACAAATATCACGAATATAATTTTGCAATCTTGCGATAATGCAATTTTTAAACACACAATAGTGCAACACGTATTCACTTCTCTGCCTTTTTGCTTTTTTTCGTAGGTTAGTCTAATTACGAAAATGTCGGAAACTATAAAAAAGGATAGAAATAAAATAAGAAAACAAATTGCGGCGCACCTCGATTTAAGTAGACAGCTCGAAGAAGTTGCAGACGAAATTATAAAACATAAAATAACTCCCACTCCAAGTGAAGCAAAACGTCATAACATTAAATTTCCTATTTTATTAAACAAAGTAGAAATTAAAAGACGTAAAGCAGAATTTTATAGAAAGAAATCCCTATTCGATTCTGCAGTGAATGAATACTTAGAAAGAAAAGAGACAGAAGACTATCTGTCAATAAAAAATACTGCGAAAAAATATGGACTTTCACATAGTACGCTTGCAATTGAAATAAGAAAAAGCATTACACAAAAGCTAAAAAGGTCCACATATGACAGAGCGGAGAATGCTAGTAATAAAATTTTTACATATTTGCAAGAGGAATCGCTTTGGGATGAGTTGAAAAACTGGAACAGAGAAGACTTACAGATAATTTGTCATTGCCAAATTTGCGCCTTGGAAAAACTATCGACACTTGCTTACGAATTTGCTCAACGTAAAAAAATACCAGTTCCTTTATACTGGACTAAATATAATCGGGCGGATGTTTATTGGTTGATTGAATTCGAAATGAGACATAGCAATGAAATTTATGACGCATTTGAGCCTAATCATTGTTTGACAGAAGAGATTTAGATTGCTAAGTGCTTCTGAAATTTTGCAGTGCACAAATATTGTTCTGTTACGAATTTGTATCATTAATTAAATGACCATAAAAAGTCTCAGAATATAACAAATATTGGAATTTAAGTATATTTTGCCGCCCTCTGCGGACGCTTATGTATCTGACGTTGTAAATATATATGTATGGCATTAATTTTTTATTGAACGTTATTGAAGGAAAAAGAAGAGGATCTTCCTGTGGAGCATAAAGACATATATGACAAAAAAGTAAATTTTGAACGACATAGCGTATTGACATATATAAAAGAGGAATCACTTTTAAAAGAGTTGACTATATGGGGTTTGGAAACAGCACTCGTACAACATAATTGTACATGCCAAATTTGCGCCTTGGAACAACTCTCAATATTTGCTTACGATAAAGTTAAAGATAAAAAGTCAAAACCTACAATCTGGATAAGACATAAGCAAGCTTATCATGAATGGTTGAAAGAATTCGAAATGAGGTACAGTGATACAATTTTAGCGGACTACGATTCATATACGAATTGTAAGCATGAAAAAACAGGACACCAGTAGTAAACTACAACTTTTGTCGATGTGTAAGAAAAAGCTTTTGAATTTCAAAGTTGTTCTAATAAGTTGCTTTGAATCGAACGAATAATATTAATCTGCTCTAAACTTGTATCGTTAATCAAATGATCATATAAAATTTCCGAATGTAACAGATTATACAATCTTTAATTGGAAGTCTTTCTTTTTGTAATATCTTCGAAATGAAAAGTAATTTTTAATCTAGGATAGGTATATATATTTTTGTATTAAAGTTTTATAAATATTTTAAAATTTGCATGCTTATATATCATCGAAATGATTATAAAATGATAAAAGTTTTAAGGGTAACGTGACGAAAATCTCTGGTTAATTAAAAAATATCTATTTCAATCTATTATAAAAGTAAAATTATAATTCTATATTATTAAATATATTATTTTAACGACAGATTTTTATTCCGTGAAATTAATCATATATTACGTTAACATTAATAAGAGTCATAAATGTAAAATGACGTAAAAATTTTGTAAATTTTTTTGCACGCATGCACAATAAATACACTCGCATACATATAAACACGCAGGCACTCTGCAGCGATATATAAAATGTCAGAGATGGTTATTATTTATACTTAATGTAAGATTTCTTTTATTTTTGGATACAAATTATGATATTAAATTTTCATTGCTATTATACATTTTGAATGCTCTAACACGTTGTAGCAAAAAAATTTTTAAACAATATTTATTTTTAATTTTAATTATATAGATATCATTAAATTTTAGCGAGGAATGTGTTAATCTTAATATATATAATATGAAAATAATAATATATAAATACAATAATATGTTATATATTATATTTAATATATTATTATTAATTATAATTATAATTAATTATTATGTAATTATTATTTTTTATCTATTACTATATTGTAAGATATGTTATGGTATATTAGGACTTTTCACACGTTACAACTAAAACGGTCAAAATAATTTTTGTATCTACATATTAACATAATAATTTTCTTAGCTAATTGATTAATGTAGATACATAATTAAAACTTGTCAAGAATGAAATCATTGTTGGAAATTATTTTTGCTATTACGGGATGTTTCGCAATTATGTTCGAATATGTAAAATTTTTATAATGTGATTGACTGTTTATTACTCTAATAATCTTGTTTATAAATTACTGCAAATTTGACATTTTATAATGTAAGAATTTAATGTTTAAAAGAACTAAAAATATATAATATCGCTGATACTTTGAGAAGCAATCACACATAAATATAATAAGGTTTAAAAATAGTGTCGTGAACTGAATATTATATTTAACGTTTTTACTATATATATTTTTATACAGATATAGATTGTTTATCATTTTGACAATAATTTTATACTTCAATAACGTCAATCGAAAGAAATGATCGTTTGGTATATACTATATTATTTTGTGTTTTAATTTAGTTAAATAAGAATATTTCTTTTTTGAGTTAATAAAGTGTGACGCTTATGTAGTTTCAGTACATAAAAATCAAACATTTAACAATAATAAATTATTAACATCACTTGTACGAAATTTTCAATGGTTATACATAAACAACTGAAACATACATGAAAAAAACATGTGCTTTCTTTCGATTAATTCTCTTGGTCCACAGATTATATGAGAGGACTAGCTTGTCTCTTGTTTCATTAAACTAATTGCGATGAACTGATTAGATGACTTGTAATTAATTAATTAAACCGTTCATCTAATCGTAGCATTTTATAATCTTTGCGGTTGACATGATTTTTTGAATAAAGAGTCGAACATATGAATTTATATTATGCAAATATTCACAATTTCTTGCAATTTTATATCAATCTTTTTTTATATTTGCAAATAAAATACGCTCCGCAAAATCATGTATGGTAAAATAAAGAATGACTGAGATTTTTAATTACGTGTTGGAATTATTCAAATACAAACTATTATTTTACTTTTTTATTTGGAAAATCATATAAAAATAAAAATTCCTATACCTTTAATTTTTATGTAACTACTATTTGATTTAATTCAGGAAATTATGAATAAAATTAATCAAAATTTGATTTATATTTTTTGAATTTATATCTCAACTGGTTAAATATTTTTAAAATCCGAGCATTTATAGTACGTATCTTTACACAGAATTTTCACTTATATCATATACATATCTAATTACTGTAAAATCGATATGCATGATCAAGACATGTAACACGAATAATGTAATTAATAATTAACAATAATGCTATTAATAATAATTATCAAAATAATCACAGGATTAATGTATATTTTTTTATTTTTCTCAACCATTAACATTAATAGAAAATAAAATGTGTCATATGCACGATATTCATGTTACAAACACCAGGTAATATTATAATATTCACAATCTTTGTAAAATTGTGCTATTTACGAGTCTCAATGACTATATTCATTTTACTTCTTGTTAGTTTCAATATATGATACCGAATATATAATTACGCACGCAAAGCGAAGTTATATTATTCTTTGATTAATAAAATCTTCAAAATTATGACGCATGCATGCTAAAATTATTATTGCACTCAATGTGTGAATAAAAAATATATTACGATAATAAGAATATTAAAATATATTAATATAAAAAATATATTAATTATATATAAAAAAATATATTAATTATGCAACGTATAAAAATTCAATATTTAAATCTTTAACAAAAAATACGAACAAAGAAATACAATTTTTTACAAGAACCTCTTGTTTAGTTAAATATCTATGCTTTCATTAAACTCGCGCGAGATGCTAACTCCCCACTCATCATGCTGCGCGGCTCGCGCGAAACTGATTCTCGTGCGAGGTATCGCGAGCGCGAAACTGAGGTCACGTGACCAGTGGTCACATGACCATTGGTCACGTGACCATCTTTCCCGCGCTCGCGGGTTCCCGCACGAGAATCAGTATCGCGTTCGCGCGAGCCACGCAGCGTAATAGACGTATGGGATGTATTAATCTGATGGGAAAGATAGAAAGAGAATAATGCTTTCGTCGAGCTCGATTTAATATATTGATTTTCTAAATTAATTTGTTAATGTATATGCAAAATTAAAACTTGTCGAGATAGAAATTATTGTTGGAGAATTTGAAATGAGAGGCACTCGGATGAAATTTTTATGAGCTTCGATCTTTATCAATATTAGGAGAGTAGAAATAATCGACCAAAACTAGCGTAATATTTCGTTTATTAAATTCACTACGTTTCGACCATGTGGCTGTGGTCCTTTTTAAGTGAACAAATGTATATCATTAAATTACGTCTTCATATTAGTAATACTGTCGATAATTATTGAACTATAAATTATATATATTGTTTGTATGATGTGCTAAGAAACGTGTTGTAAACTACATTTTCTGTCGATTTAAGGAGATGCTTATTCGAATTTTCAAAGTCGTTCTAAGATTTTACAGCGAATTAATTGATCTGTTTTAAACATGTATCGTTAATCATATGATCATATAACATTTACGAATGTAATAGATTATACAATCTTTAATTGGAAGTTGTTCTTTTTATATTTTAGGAGAATAAAATGAAATTTTTAATCTAATATAGATACATATATTTTGTATTAAAAATTTTAGAAATATTTTAAAATTTTTAAGTCTATTATATGTTTAAAGTGATTATAAAACGATAAAAGTTTTAAGAGTATTATGACAAAAATGTCTGGTTAATTAAAAAATATTATTTGTAATCTATTTTAAAAATAAAATAATTAGTTATTTATTATTAAATATATATAGCTTTAACGAGAGAGACGGATTTTCATTTCGTAAAATTAATCATAAATTAAGTTAGCAATAATAATGGTCATAAATGTAAAATGACGTAATAATTTTGTAAATATTTTTCTGCACACATTATACACACTCGCATACACTTAAAAACACACATACACTCTTTAGCGATATTTAAAATATTAAAAATGGTTGTTATTTATACTTATATAAGATTTCTTTTATTTTTAAATTGTAATATATAAAAATCCAATCGGTATTCTTCAAAGTTGCACGTACGTTCAATTGAGGAAATTAATAAAACATATATTTGCGTTTTATTTTAGTTTATTTTATAAGCATTCTTATTTTAATTTTCGATTTATTATTTTAAAAAGCTTCTTAGTAAAGCATTTTCAAAATGCAAAGTACTCTACAATTTATTTATTATTTAGGAGAAAATTTTCAATCTATTAATAAATATTTATTAATATATATATATAATCAAACACAATAAAATAAAACATATATAGTATTAGAAAAATCGCAAAAATAAATTCGCGATTTTGCGATAATACAATGCACGTATTTATTTCTTAGCTTTTTTTGCTTTTCTTCGTAAGTTAAACTAATTAGGAGGATATCTGAATTATAACAATATATCATTATAGAAATAAAATGAGAGAAGAAATTGCGGCGCATCCCGATTTAAGTAGTAGACTCGAGGAAGTTGTAGACGAAATTTTTGAACGTGATATATCTATCGAACAAAATGTAGCAAAATATATTATGACATAGAATCTTCTATTTTATCTAAAAAAATAAATATTGAGCAGCATAAAGAATAGTTTTATGAAGAAAAGTCCAAATTCGATTCAGCAATGGAAAAAGTTTTTGGAAGGAATACCACACAAATCGCAACTGCAAATAATATTATGGAGTTCGTGTGTATAAACATGCTTTCAAAAGAAGTATAAAGAATGCCTTTAAACAAGTGCCAAAATTTACGCATATGACAGATCAATAAGTTTAAATAAATCAATCAATTAAACGCATAATCTAATACTATATCTGATATGTAGATGCTGACGATTTCTTTTGAAAAACTGTATCTTTATACCTACATATGCAAAAATATATAATTTCAGTGTATATATCTCATAAAATATTTTAACTTGAATAGTTAACATATTTCTATGAGAATGAAATACCAACTGATTTAAGAATAATTAATATAAAATCTATAAATATTTCAACAAACATATATATATATTTATATATATATATATATATATATATATATATATATATATAATAAGAATATTTTTAAGTCAGCTCCTTAATTTTAAAACCACAATCTACACTTCATTCCTCTTGACCAATAGAGCCAAACGCTATGTTATTGCGACAATTAAGAAAGAAAGAAAATTTAGAAACTAAGGAATTTGAATCCTATGGTTGGGAACTCAGAAATTTCCTTTGTTTCTTCTCTTAACATCCCCTGTATAGAAATAGGCGAGAAAAATATTGGTCCGAAAGTCCGACTTCCTGATTCAGCCGACTTAATAATTATTTTTGTTGTGTTAATGTAATATTTCTGCGATTTATTTATACCGTATGCGCTGAGGAAAACTCAAAAAAGAGCCGAAACGTTCGCACTTTAATGTTATACTTGTATATTGTATATTGAATGTATCTCTTATGATTATTAAAATCTAACTAATTCTTTATAATTTTAAAAGAATACGCGCCTCATTAACTGCGCTGGGCTCCTATAGCTAACTCATAGCCTGAGACTTATATTGATTTAATATTAAATAATTTTTTAATAAAAATAATAATTGTAATAATAATCAAATATAATAATATTGATTTGTATATTTTTAGAAGATGTGTATTGTGTATTTTTAGAAGATGTGTATATACATTATTAATAAGTAATATTTCTAATATTAATTTCCTTTAAAAATACTATTCTATAGTAATTTTATTATTAACATAGATTAATTATTGTATCTGCTTATATGTAAATTAATGTTCACAATTAATTTATTATTATAGTCAAACACATATATTAATAACATATTGAGTATTGGATTCGTGTTAAAAAAAGTTTTCCTATATTAGACGACATATTGTGCTCGAATACGCAGGCGAAACTTTATTCTTCAATAACGTAAATTGAAAAAGATGACCGTTCGATATATATTTTAATTAATATTTTCCATTTTAATGTTAAGGAATAAAAATATGTCTTATATTTGACGAATTGTGATATGCTTTATTAAATTGACTGTATAATAAATAATTTATATTAAAATGTTAACATGATTTATACAAAGTTTTAATGTATATGCAGAGATAATTTAAAAAAAAAAAAAACATGTGCTTCTTTGTCATCAAATCTTAATTAAAGAATGGAGCATATGTATCTATTTCTTATAAGCAAAAAATTCGTCGGGAGTAAAAATTATGTATAATAAATAATGATATATTTTAACTGTGTTAAAATTCTTCAAATAAAATCATTATTTCACTTTCCTTATTCATATTATATTAAACTTTACATCTCTTTGTTTTTCAAATTTGTATGTAACTATGTAGTTAAATTCATAAAATTATTAATAAAGCATTGCAAAACTAAATATATATTTTTTTTTGTTGAATTTATATAATTTATCAAATGTTCTTGAAAGAATTGAGGCATGTAACATTAAATTCAGTGTTCCTATAATGTATTTTCTGTCAATTTTACTCAATTAATGAAACTAAGCGCAGGTATAATTTCTAATACTTTAAACAAACAAATATTTTATAATGTTTATAAACTTTAGAAAAAATCGCAGCATATATATAAAAGTTAAAACAATCCACTGAATATAACAATTATTTTCATTTCAAATAAATATTTACGAAAAAAATATATAATATATATAATGTGTTTTATAAGGTTTTATGATACGTTTAGGGTACGCTTTATAAAGTTTGTAATCACAATTTCTCAACCAGGTTGGCTTGGAAACTTTTTAAACAAAAGTGGTGATTTGTGTCATTAACATTATTGCATTAAAGACGAAAAGCGGCATCTTTAAATATATGTAATACACACACATATATATATATATATATATATATATATGTATTCTATTCAAATTTAAATATATTATATTCCATATAAACGCATCTTATAAAATATTTTAAATCAAATAATTAATGTTACTACATTTTCAGCAAAAATGTAAAACTTTTTACTGTATCTAATTTTAATTATAATTACAATATTATTGTATAGAAAGTGAGTACCGATTCAGAGCTAAATATACGAAAGAATACGACATACATTTTTTTTAAATAGAGAAAAAATTGTTTACCACACAGCAACATATACTTTTTGAGATAAATTTATTTGTATTCCGAATAGTGTAATATTGGGTCCCGAATTTAGTCGATATCTGACATTGTGCTTTAGTCGTCGTTATAAATAACCAGAGTGAAACATACGTTACAATTCTCAATTTCTCTCGCCGTCAGAAAACGTTTTTTTAAACATATTTGTGTTTACTTTCGATTTATTTAGTAAGTACATTCTCATTTTAATTTTTTATTTATTATTTTGTAACGAACTTCCAATTAAGTACTATGCAACTTATCTATTATATTTATGAAAAATTTGTCACGCCAATTTTGAATATTTATTAATACATACATAATCAAACCATTAATTAAAATACAGTATTACAAATATCACGAACATAATTTTGCAATCTTGCGATAATGCAATTTTTAAACACACAATAGTGCAACACGTATTCACTTCTCTGCCTTTTTGCTTTTTTTCGTAGGTTAGTCTAATTACGAAAATGTCGGAAACTATAAAAAAGGATAGAAATAAAATAAGAAAACAAATTGCGGCGCACCTCGATTTAAGTAGAAAGCTCGAGGAAGTTGCAGACGAAATTATAAAACATAAAATAACTCCCACTCCAAGTGAAGCAAAACGTCATAACATTAAATTTCCTATTTTATTAAAAAAAGTAGAAATTAAAAGACGTAAAGCAGAATTTTATAAAAAGAAATCCTTATTCGATTCTGCAGTGAATGAATACTTAGAAAGAAAAGAGACAAAAGACTATCTGTCAATAAAAAATACTGCGAGAAAATATGGACTTTCACAAACTGTGCTTACAAATGAAATAAAAAAAAGCATTACACAAAAGCTAAACAGGTCCACATATGACAGAGCGCAGAATATTAATAATGTAATTTTTACATATTTGCAAGAGGAATCGCTTTGGGATGAGTTGAAAAACTGGAACAGAGAAGACTTACAGATAATTTGTCATTGCCAAATTTGCGCCTTGGAAAAACTATCGACACTTGCTTACGAATTTGCTCAACGTAAAAAAATACAATGTCCTTCAGACTGGACTAAATATAATCGGGCGAATATTAAGTGGTTGATTGAATTCGAAATGAGACATAGCAATGAAATATATGACGAGTTCGAGCCTAATCATTGTTTGACAGAAGAAATTTAGATTGCTAAGTGCTTCTGAAATTTTGCAGTGCACAAATATTGTTCTGTTACGAATTTGTATCATTAATTAAATGACCATAAAAAGTCTCAGAATATAACAAATATTGGAATTTAAGTATATTTTGCCGTCCTCTGCGGACGCTTATGTCTCTTGTAAATATATATGTATGGCATTAATTTTTTATTGAATGTTATTGAAGGAAAAAGAAGAGGATCTTCCTGTGGAGCATAAAGACATATGACAAAAAAGTAAATTTTGCACGACATAGCGTATTCACATATATAGAAGAGGAATCACTTTTAAAAGAGTTGACTATATGGGGTTTGGAAACAGCACTCGTACAACATAATTGTACATGCCAAATTTGCGCCTTGGAACAACTCTCAATATTTGCTTACGATAAAGTTAAAGATAAAAAGTCAAAACCTACAATCTGGATAAGACATAAGCAAGCTTATCATGAATGGTTGAAAGAATTCGAAATGAGGTACAGTGATACAATTTTAGCGGACTACGATTCATATACGAATTGTAAGCATGAAAAAACAGGACACCAGTAGTAAACTACAACTTTTGTCGATGTGTAAGAAAAAGCTTTTGAATTTCAAAGTTGTTCTAATAAGTTGCTTTGAATCGAACGAATAATATTAATCTGCTCTAAACTTGTATCGTTAATCAAATGATCATATAAAATTTCCGAATGTAACAGATTATACAATCTTTAATTGGAAGTCTTTCTTTTTGTAATATCTTCGAAATGGAAAGTAATTTTTAATCTAGGATAGGTATATATATTTTTGTATTAAAGTTTTTATAAATATTTTAAAATTTGCATGCTTATATATCATCGAAATGATTATAAAATGATAAAAGTTTTAAGGGTAACGTGACGAAAATCTCTGGTTAATTAAAAAATATCTATTTCAATCTATTATAAAAGTAAAATTATAATTCTATATTATTAAATATATTATTTTAACGACAGATTTTTATTCCGTGAAATTAATCATATATTACGTTAACATTAATAAGAGTCATAAATGTAAAATGACGTAAAAATTTTGTAAATTTTTTTGCACGCATGCACAATAAATACACTCGCATACATATAAACACGCAGGCACTCTGCAGCGATATATAAAATGTCAGAGATGGTTATTATTTATACTTAATGTAAGATTTCTTTTATTTTTGGATACAAATTATGATATTAAATTTTCATTGCTATTATACATTTTGAATGCTCTAACACGTTGTAGCAAAAAAATTTTTAAACAATATTTATTTTTAATTTTAATTATATAGATATCATTAAATTTTAGCGAGGAATGTGTTAATCTTAATATATATAATATGAAAATAATAATATATAAATACAATAATATGTTATATATTATATTTAATATATTATTATTAATTATAATTATAATTAATTATTATGTAATTATTATTTTTTATCTATTACTATATTGTAAGATATGTTATGGTATATTAGGACTTTTCACACGTTACAACTAAAACGGTCAAAATAATTTTTGTATCTACATATTAACATAATAATTTTCTTAGCTAATTGATTAATGTAGATACATAATTAAAACTTGTCAAGAATGAAATCATTGTTGGAAATTATTTTTGCTATTACGGGATGTTTCGCAATTATGTTCGAATATGTAAAATTTTTATAATGTGATTGACTGTTTATTACTCTAATAATCTTGTTTATAAATTACTGCAAATTTGACATTTTATAATGTAAGAATTTAATGTTTAAAAGAACTAAAAATATATAATATCGCTGATACTTTGAGAAGCAATCACACATAAATATAATAAGGTTTAAAAATAGTGTCGTGAACTGAATATTATATTTAACGTTTTTACTATATATATTTTTATACAGATATAGATTGTTTATCATTTTGACAATAATTTTATACTTCAATAACGTCAATCGAAAGAAATGATCGTTTGGTATATACTATATTATTTTGTGTTTTAATTTAGTTAAATAAGAATATTTCTTTTTTGAGTTAATAAAGTGTGACGCTTATGTAGTTTCAGTACATAAAAATCAAACATTTAACAATAATAAATTATTAACATCACTTGTACGAAATTTTCAATGGTTATACATAAACAACTGAAACATACATGAAAAAAACATGTGCTTTCTTTCGATTAATTCTCTTGGTCCACAGATTATATGAGAGGACTAGCTTGTCTCTTGTTTCATTAAACTAATTGCGATGAACTGATTAGATGACTTGTAATTAATTAATTAAACCGTTCATCTAATCGTAGCATTTTATAATCTTTGCGGTTGACATGATTTTTTGAATAAAGAGTCGAACATATGAATTTATATTATGCAAATATTCACAATTTCTTGCAATTTTATATCAATCTTTTTTTATATTTGCAAATAAAATACGCTCCGCAAAATCGTGTATGGTAAAATAAAGAATGACTGAGATTTTTAATTACGTGTTGGAATTATTCAAATACAAACTATTATTTTACTTTTTTATTTGGAAAATCATATAAAAATAAAAATTCCTATACCTTTAATTTTTATGTAACTACTATTTGATTTAATTCAGGAAATTATGAATAAAATTAATCAAAATTTGATTTATATTTTTTGAATTTATATCTCAACTGGTTAAATATTTTTAAAATCCGAGCATTTATAGTACGTATCTTTACACAGAATTTTCACTTATATCATATACATATCTAATTACTGTAAAATCGATATGCATGATCAAGACATGTAACACGAATAATGTAATTAATAATTAACAATAATGCTATTAATAATAATTATCAAAATAATCACAGGATTAATGTATATTTTTTTATTTTTCTCAACCATTAACATTAATAGAAAATAAAATGTGTCATATGCACGATATTCATGTTACAAACACCAGGTAATATTATAATATTCACAATCTTTGTAAAATTGTGCTATTTACGAGTCTCAATGATTATATTCATTTTACTTCTTGTTAGTTTCAATATATGATACCGAATATATAATTACGCACGCAAAGCGAAGTTATATTATTCTTTGATTAATAAAATCTTCAAAATTATGACGCATGCATGCTAAAATTATTATTGCACTCAATGTGTGAATAAAAAATATATTACGATAATAAGAATATTAAAATATATTAATATAAAAAATATATTAATTATATATAAAAAAATATATTAATTATGCAACGTATAAAAATTCAATATTTAAATCTTTAACAAAAAATACGAACAAAGAAATACAATTTTTTACAAGAACCTCTTGTTTAGTTAAATATCTATGCTTTCATTAAACTCGCGCGAGATGCTAACTCCCCACTCATCATGCTGCGCGGCTCGCGCGAAACTGATTCTCGTGCGAGGTATCGCGAGCGCGAAACTGAGGTCACGTGACCAGTGGTCACATGACCATTGGTCACGTGACCATCTTTCCCGCGCTCGCGGGTTCCCGCACGAGAATCAGTATCGCGTTCGCGCGAGCCACGCAGCGTAATAGACGTATGGGATGTATTAATCTGATGGGAAAGATAGAAAGAGAATAATGCTTTCGTCGAGCTCGATTTAATATATTGATTTTCTAAATTAATTTGTTAATGTATATGCAAAATTAAAACTTGTCGAGATAGAAATTATTGTTGGAGAATTTGAAATGAGAGGCACTCGGATGAAATTTTTATGAGCTTCGATCTTTATCAATATTAGGAGAGTAGAAATAATCGACCAAAACTAGCGTAATATTTCGTTTATTAAATTCACTACGTTTCGACCATGTGGCTGTGGTCCTTTTTAAGTGAACAAATGTATATCATTAAATTACGTCTTCATATTAGTAATACTGTCGATAATTATTGAACTATAAATTATATATATTGTTTGTATGATGTGCTAAGAAACGTGTTGTAAACTACATTTTCTGTCGATTTAAGGAGATGCTTATTCGAATTTTCAAAGTCGTTCTAAGATTTTACAGCGAATTAATTGATCTGTTTTAAACATGTATCGTTAATCATATGATCATATAACATTTACGAATGTAATAGATTATACAATCTTTAATTGGAAGTTGTTCTTTTTATATTTTAGGAGAATAAAATGAAATTTTTAATCTAATATAGATACATATATTTTGTATTAAAAATTTTAGAAATATTTTAAAATTTTTAAGTCTATTATATGTTTAAAGTGATTATAAAACGATAAAAGTTTTAAGAGTATTATGACAAAAATGTCTGGTTAATTAAAAAATATTATTTGTAATCTATTTTAAAAATAAAATAATTAGTTATTTATTATTAAATATATATAGCTTTAACGAGAGAGACGGATTTTCATTTCGTAAAATTAATCATAAATTAAGTTAGCAATAATAATGGTCATAAATGTAAAATGACGTAATAATTTTGTAAATATTTTTCTGCACACATTATACACACTCGCATACACTTAAAAACACACATACACTCTTTAGCGATATTTAAAATATTAAAAATGGTTGTTATTTATACTTATATAAGATTTCTTTTATTTTTAAATTGTAATATATAAAAATCCAATCGGTATTCTTCAAAGTTGCACGTACGTTCAATTGAGGAAATTAATAAAACATATATTTGCGTTTTATTTTAGTTTATTTTATAAGCATTCTTATTTTAATTTTCGATTTATTATTTTAAAAAGCTTCTTAGTAAAGCATTTTCAAAATGCAAAGTACTCTACAATTTATTTATTATTTAGGAGAAAATTTTCAATCTATTAATAAATATTTATTAATATATATATATAATCAAACACAATAAAATAAAACATATATAGTATTAGAAAAATCGCAAAAATAAATTCGCGATTTTGCGATAATACAATGCACGTATTTATTTCTTAGCTTTTTTTGCTTTTCTTCGTAAGTTAAACTAATTAGGAGGATATCTGAATTATAACAATATATCATTATAGAAATAAAATGAGAGAAGAAATTGCGGCGCATCCCGATTTAAGTAGTAGACTCGAGGAAGTTGTAGACGAAATTTTTGAACGTGATATATCTATCGAACAAAATGTAGCAAAATATATTATGACATAGAATCTTCTATTTTATCTAAAAAAATAAATATTGAGCAGCATAAAGAATAGTTTTATGAAGAAAAGTCCAAATTCGATTCAGCAATGGAAAAAGTTTTTGGAAGGAATACCACACAAATCGCAACTGCAAATAATATTATGGAGTTCGTGTGTATAAACATGCTTTCAAAAGAAGTATAAAGAATGCCTTTAAACAAGTGCCAAAATTTACGCATATGACAGATCAATAAGTTTAAATAAATCAATCAATTAAACGCATAATCTAATACTATATCTGATATGTAGATGCTGACGATTTCTTTTGAAAAACTGTATCTTTATACCTACATATGCAAAAATATATAATTTCAGTGTATATATCTCATAAAATATTTTAACTTGAATAGTTAACATATTTCTATGAGAATGAAATACCAACTGATTTAAGAATAATTAATATAAAATCTATAAATATTTCAACAAACATATATATATATTTATATATATATATATATATATATATATATATAATAAGAATATTTTTAAGTCAGCTCCTTAATTTTAAAACCACAATCTACACTTCATTCCTCTTGACCAATAGAGCCAAACGCTATGTTATTGCGACAATTAAGAAAGAAAGAAAATTTAGAAACTAAGGAATTTGAATTCTATGGTTGGGAACTCAGAAATTTCCTTTGTTTCTTCTCTTAACATCCCCTGTATAGAAATAGGCGAGAAAAATATTGGTCCGAAAGTCCGACTTCCTGATTCAGCCGACTTAATAATTATTTTTATTGTGTTAATGTAATATTTCTGCGATTTATTTATACCGTATGCGCTGAGGAAAACTCATAAAAGAGCCGAAACGTTTGCACTTTAATGTCATACTTGTATATTGTATATTGAATGTATCTCTTATGATTATTAAAATCTAACTAATTCTTTATAATTTTACAAAAATACGCGCCTCATTAACTGCGCTTGGCTCCTATAGCTAACTCATAGCCTGAAACTTATATTGATTTAATATTAAATAATCTTTTAATAAAAATAATAATTGTAATAATAATCAAATATAATAATATTGATTTGTATATTTTTAGAAGATGTGTATTGTGTATTTTTAGAAGATGTGTATATACATTATTAATAAGTAATATTTCTAATATTAATTTCCTTTAAAAATACTATTCTATAGTAATTTTATTATTAACATAGATTAATTGTTGTATCTGCTTATATGTTTAAATTAATGTTCACAATTAATTTATTATTATAGTCAAACACATATATTAATAACATATTGAGTATTGGATACGTGTTAAAGAAAGTTTTCCTATATTAGACGACATATTGTGCTCGAATACGCAGGCGAAACTTTATTCTTCAATAACGTAAATTGAAAAAGATGCCCGTTCGATATATATTTTGATTAATATTTTCCATTTTAATGTTAAGACATAAAAATATGTCTTATATTTGACGAATTGTGATAGGCTTCATTAAATTGACTGTATAATAAATAATTTATATTAAACTGTTAACATGATTTATACAAAGTTTTAATGTATATGCAGAGATAATTTAAAAAAAAAAAAAAAACATGTGCTTCTTTGTCATCAAATCTTAATTAAAGAATGGAGCATATGTATCTATTTCTTATAAGCAAAAAATTCGTCGGGAGTAAAAATTATGTATAATAAATAATGATATATTTTAACTGTGTTAAAATTCTTCAAATAAAATCATTATTTCACTTTCCTTATTCATATTATATTAAACTTTACATCTCTTTGTTTTTCAAATTTGTATGTAACTATGTAGTTAAATTCATAAAATTATTAATAAAGCATTGCAAAACTAAATATATATTTTTTTTTGTTGAATTTATATAATTTATCAAATGTTCTTGAAAGAATTGAGGCATGTAACATTAAATTCAGTGTTCCTATAATGTATTTTCTGTCAATTTTACTCAATTAATGAAACTAAGCGCAGGTATAATCAAGAGACACGGTAGTGTCTCGCGACCAGTTAAGGGCTTAGCGGAGACACCGTGTATCTTAACGCGAGTCGGACATTTGAGTTTTTATAATATTTCGAATCCTCAATAATGGCTGAAGCAATCGAGTTTATACTAGACTTAATCGATAGATTGAGTTCGAATTATATAATAAAAGTGTCTTTATTTCTGCTCTACGTGATTTGTAAGCAGAGATATATAAATGCAAAGTCGAAATATGAAAAATTTCTATTAAGAAACGTCCCCGTCATCATTATTTAAAAAAAGGTAAAAAAAGGCGACCAGTTAAGGGCACGCCATTAACAAAAATTATCCATTGCAAACCCATGTAGAATCCTATCCTATTGCAAACCCATGTAGAATCCTATAAAAAATTAATCATTGCAAACCCATGTAGAATCCTAGGCAAAATTAACCATTGCAAACTCATGTAGAATTATATTAAAAATGATCTATTGCAAACTTATGTAGAATCCTACATTGCAAACCCATGTACAATAGAATTGTATGAAAAATTATCGATTATAAATTCATGTACAATCGTAACAAAAGTAATGAAATAAAAAAAAAATTGCGCCAAGTGAAAGTAGAAACTTGTACCAGTGGAAAATTAAAGTTGCAGACATATATAGAGTCGTATAATGAATCAGTAAAAATTTAAATTTGCAAATGTAGAATCGTACCATAAAAAAACTTATCTTTTAAAAAAAAAGATAAACAAGATGCCAAGTCCATGCGCCATGTAAAAAAGAAATAAAAAAATTTTAGTTAAAAAAACTGGGCGCGCTGCTAAGTTTCAAAATTACAATGCACCTTAAAGTAACATTAATTAATTTAAACACAAAACATATTTTAACTGTAATGAGTTTAAAAGTAACAATTTAATTTTAATATTGTTAGAATATTATTTAGCAGCGCTCCCAGTTTTTTTAACTAAAATTTTTTTATTTCTTTTTTACATGGCGCATGGACTTGGCATCTTGTTTATCTTTTTTTTTAAAAGATAAGTTTTTTTATGGTACGATTCTACATTTGCAAATTTAAATTTTTACTGATTCATTATACGACTCTATATATGTATGTCTGCAACTTTAATTTTCCACTGGTACAAGTTTCTACTTTCACTTGGCGCAATTTTTTTTTTATTTCATTACTTTTGTTACGATTGTACATGAATTTATAATCGATAATTTTTCATACAATTCTATTGTACATGGGTTTGCAATGTAGGATTCTACATAAGTTTGCAATGGATCATTTTTAATACAATTCTACATGAGTTTGCAATGGTTAATTTTGCCTAGGATTCTACATGGGTTTGCAATGATTAATTTTTTATAGGATTCTACATGGGATTGCAATAGGATAGGATTCTACATGGGTTTGCAATGGATAATTTTTGTTAATGGCGTGCCCTTAACTGGTCACCTTTTTTTACCTTTTTTTAAAGGTGAGTTTTTAGAGATTATATCATTCATTTTTGTATATTTTTATGACCGGAATAGAACAATTATTAAACATGTTTATCTAAACTTCTTTGCTTAAAATGATGTGTACAATCATATCCTAGAATCCTGATCATTCCTCCTAAAGCACCCTATTTATATAAATTTACCCATATGTGTGTGTGTGTGTGTGTATGTGTGTGTGTGTACTAATGTCGAGCATTTTTTATACATTTTCTATTAAATTTAGATAAAAGTTGCAGGATTTCGAAAAAGAAAAAGTTGACACAGACTTTTTCCTAAACGGCGATTTTCAAGGTTATTTAAAGGTCACTTATATTTTCAAAATAGAATTACCTTAATTTTTCTCATATAAATCGATTCCTCGCAATATTTACTATAAAAAGTTGTAAAGGTATAATTTTTACATAATCTTACATAAACTTCGAAATATTACAAATATTTTATTCTATGAAATATTTCAGTTTATGTAAAATTATGTTAACTATCTTTTAAATTATTCACTTTTAGCCATCTTACCCTTACAACCTTTTATAGTGAATATTGCAACAAATTGGTTTATATATATAATATATATATAACATCAGTTATTATTAATTGATGTTTACATTTATTTTTAGACTTACTAGAGCTCTAATGCTCCACATTTTTTGCAAAAACTGTTTATTCTACAGATTTCAAATATGCTTTTAAATGATGATTGAATATTTCCTTTTTTTAATTATTTTTATTATTATTTTTCAATCTCAATCAACTTTTATAACTTTATGCCAGCACGATACAAATACATGTGTCTTTATTTTTTTTATTATTTTCATTATTATTTTTCAATCTCAATCAACTTCTATAACCTTATGCCAACAGGATACAAATACATGTATGTCTTTATTATTGTATCAACTCTTGTCTTTTCCATGTAACCATGTCTTCATAGTTTGAATTATCCCTTCATCTTCTCAATCTTTCGCAGAGATTTAATTAATTAAATACACTTCACACGAAATAAAGTTTGCTGGAAGATATACAGCAAACGATAACTGTAAAAACATGATTACGTGGAAAGAACAAGAGTTGGTACAGTAAAGGCAAGTAAGTAAGTACATGTAATGTATCGTAATTGGCATAACGCTATATCCGCGGAGCAGATAATGTGGCTGTAGAGGTAGTCTGCAGTGCAGCTAATGTGGACGTAGATGTTGATTGAGATAATTGTCTAATATAAAATAGAATTTAAAAATTTAGTTTAAAAAGCTGTTGCATATATAAATAAAGTTTATTTTTTCTAAATTTGGAATATGTTTAATTAATTAATTTTTTAAGTTTATGTTTAATAAATTTTTTAAGTCTGTATTCAATAATTTTATTCATTTGATAAATACATGTATGTCTTTATTTTGATATGTTTAATATAATTAGAAATTCATTATTAATTAGATATGTAAACTATAAATTCATATATAATATTTGAAAATATATGTGAATATTTAAATTTTTATCTTCTCCTTCCTCTCCTTCAATCTCTTTAATATCAATATGTGTATGTGTGTACACGCGCGCACATTTGTACGTATTTATTTAATTATTGGATAGTTGAGAGTACTTAATTGATAAAAAATTATGACAATAATAATCCTTGTTTTTTTTTCTTATTATTTACTCAGATTTTTTTGTCTATCTTATAAGATAAACACTTTAGAGATTGAATATTTCAAGTAAACTAATTGTAAGTAAATTTCACATTAATGCATATAGATGTTTAATCATGAATGTACTGAATAAGTACACAAGACGAACAGTGAGTGAGTGAGTGAGAATGAGAGAGTGTGTGTGTGTGTGCGTGTGTGTGTGAGAAAGAGAGAGAGAGAGAGAGAGAGAGAGAGAGAGAGAGAGAGAGAGAGTTAGCCAACATAACCCCGCACGCTGCCGATCATGAATGTACTAAATAAGTACACAAGACGAACAGTGAGTGAGTGAGTGAGAATGAGAGATTGTGTGTGTGTGTGCGTGTGCGTGTGAGAAAGAGAGAGAGAGAGAGAGAGAGAGAGAGAGAGAGAGTTAGCCAACATAACCCCGCACGCTGCCGATATGGCGGAGCGCCACTATCGCCATCTGTTGTAAAACGTGCGAGATGGACAAAATTACCACTACATGCATCTTGCATGTGTTGTGTACGTGTGATATATGTGTGCGCATGTGTTGTATACGTGTGAATACGTGTAGCACGATACTACTATGTATGCGTGGTCGATGATGATAATGATGATGATAATGATGATGATAATGATGACGGGGACGTTTCTTAATAGAAATTTTTCATATTTCGACTTTGCATTTATATATCTCTGCTTACAAATCACGTAGAGCAGAAATAAAGACACTTTTATTATATAATTCGAACTCAATCTATCGATTAAGTCTAGTATAAACTCGATTGCTTCAGCCATTATTGAGGATTCGAAATATTATAAAGACTCAAATGTCCGACTCGCGTTAAGATACACGGTGTCTCCGCTACGCCCTTAACTGGTCGCGAGACACTACCGTGTCTCTTGATTATCATCATTATCATCATCGACCACGCATACATAGTAGTATCGTGCTACACGTATTCACACGTATACAACACATGCGCACACATATATCACACGTACACAACACATGCAAGATGCATGTAGTGGTAATTTTGTCCATCTCGCACGTTTTACAACAGATGGCGATAGTGGCGCTCCGCCATATGGGCAGCGTGCGGGGTTATGTTGGCTAACTCTCTCTCTCTCTCTCTCTCTCTCTCTCTCTCTCTCTCTCTCTCTCTCTCTTTCTCACACACACACGCACACACACACACACTCTCTCATTCTCACTCACTCACTCACTGTTCGTCTTGTGTACTTATTTAGTACATTCATGATTAAACATCTATATGCATTAATGTGAAATTTACTTACAATTAGTTTACTTGAAATATTCAATCTCTAAAGTGTTTATCTTATAAGATAGACAAAAAAATCTGAGTAAATAATAAGAAAAAAAACAAGGATTATTATTGTCATAATTTTTTATCAATTAAGTACTCTCAACTATCCAATAATTAAATAAATACGTACAAATGTGCGCGCGTGTACACACATACACCTATTGATATTAAAGAGATTGAACGAGAGGAAGGAGAAGATAAAAATTTAAATAATCACATATATTTTCAAATATTATATATGAATTTATAGTTTACATATCTAATTAATAATGAATTTCTAATTATATTAAACATATCAAAATAAAGACATACATGTATTTATCAAATAAATAAAATTATTGAATACAGACTTAAAAAATTTATTAAACATAGACTTAAAAAATTAATTAAACATATTCCAAATTTAGAAAAAATAAACTTTATTTATATATGCAACAGCTTTTTAAACTAAATTTTTAAATTCTATTTTATATTAGACAATTATCTCAATCAACATCTACGTCCACATTAGCTGCACTGCAGACTACCTCTACAGCCACATTATCTGCTCCGCGGATATAGCGTTATGCCAATACGATACATTACATGTACTTACTTACTTGCCTTTACTGTACCAACTCTTGTTCTTTCCACGTAATCATGTTTTTACAGTTATCGTTTGCTGTATATCTTCCAGCAAACTTTATTTCGTGTGAAGTGTATTTAATTAATTAAATCTCTGCGAAAGATTGAGAAGATGAAGGGATAATTCAAACTATGAAGACATGGTTACATGGAAAAGACAAGAGTTGATACAATAATAAAGACATACATGTATTTGTATCCTGCTGGCATAAGGTTATAGAAGTTGATTGAGATTGAAAAATAATAATGAAAATAATAAAAAAAATAAAGACACGTGTATTTGTATCGTGCTGGCATAAAGTTATAAAAGTTGATTGAGATTGAAAAATAATAATAAAAATAATTAAAAAAAGGAAATATTCAATCATCATTTAAAAGCATATTTGAAATCTGTAGAATAAACAGTTTTTGCAAAAAATGTGGAGCATTTGAGCTCTAGTAAGTCTAAAAATAAATGTAAACATCAATTAATAATAACTGATGTTATATATATATTATATATATAAACCAATTTGTTGCAATATTCACTATAAAAGGTTGTAAGGGTAAGATGGCTAAAAGTGAATAATTTAAAAGATAGTTAACATAATTTTACATAAACTGAAATATTTCATAAAATAAAATATTTGTAATATTTCGAAGTTTATGTAAGATTATGTAGATACATAAAATTATACCTTTACAACTTTTTATAGTAAATATTGCGAGGAATCGATTTATATGAGAAAAATTAAGGTAATTCTATTTTGAAAATATAAGTGACCTTTAAATAACCTTGAAAATCGCCGTTTAGGAAAAAGTCTGTGTCAACTTTTTCTTTTTCGAAATCCTGCAACTTTTATCTAAATTTAATAGAAAATGTATAAAAAATGCTCGACATTAGTACACACACACACACACACACACACACACACACATATGGGTAAATTTATATAAATAGGGTGCTTTAGGAGGAATGATCAGGATTCTAGGATATGATTGTACACATCATTTTAAGCAAAGAAGTTTAGATAAACATGTTTAATAATTGTTCTATTCCGGTCATAAAAATATACAAAAATGAATGATATAATCTCTAAAAACTCACCTTTAAAAAAAGGTAAAAAAAGGCGACCAGTTAAGGGCACGCCATTAACAAAAATTATCCATTGCAAACCCATGTAGAATCCTATCCTATTGCAAACCCATGTAGAATCCTATGAAAAATTAATCATTGCAAACCCATGTAGAATCCTAGGCAAAATTAACCATTGCAAACCCATGTAGAATCGTACCCATTGCAAACCTATGTAGAATCCTATGAAAAATTAACCATTGCAAACTCATGTAGAATCCTATGAAAAATTAACCATTGCAAACCCATGTAGAATTGTATTAAAAATTATCCATTGCAAACTTATGTAGAATCCTACATTGCAAACCCATGTACAATAGAATTGTATGAAAAATTATCGATTATAAACCCATGTACAATCGTAACAAAAGTAATGAAATAAAAAAAAAATTGCGCCAAGTGAAAGTAGAAACTTGTACCAGTGGAAAATTAAAGTTGCAGACATATATAGAGTCGTATAATGAATCAGTAAAAATTTAAATTTGCAAATGTAGAATCGTACCATAAAAAAACTTATCTTTTAAAAAAAAAGATAAACAAGATGCCAAGTCCATGCGCCATGTGAAAAAGAAATAAAAAAATTTTAGTTAAAAAAACTAGGAGCGCTGCTAAATAATATTCTAACAATATTAAAATTAAATTGTTACTTTTAAACTCATTACAGTTAAAATATGTTTTGTGTTTAAATTAATTAATGTTACTTTAAGGTGCATTGTAATTTTGAAACTTAGCAGCGCGCCCAGTTTTTTTAACTAAAATTTTTTTATTTCTTTTTCACATGGCGCATGGACTTGGCATCTTGTTTATCTTTTTTTTTAAAAGATAAGTTTTTTTATGGTACGATTCTACATTTGCAAATTTAAATTTTTACTGATTCATTATACGACTCTATATATGTCTGCAACTTTAATTTTCCACTGGTACAAGTTTCTACTTTCACTTGGCGCAATTTTTTTTTTATTTCATTACTTTTGTTACGATTGTACATGGGTTTATAATCGATAATTTTTCATACAATTCTATTGTACATGGGTTTGCAATGTAGGATTCTACATAAGTTTGCAATGGATAATTTTTAATACAATTCTACATGGGTTTGCAATGGTTAATTTTTCATAGGATTCTACATGAGTTTGCAATGGTTAATTTTTCATAGGATTCTACATAGGTTTGCAATGGGTACGATTCTACATGGGTTTGCAATGGTTAATTTTGCCTAGGATTCTACATGGGTTTGCAATGATTAATTTTTCATAGGATTCTACATGGGTTTGCAATAGGATAGGATTCTACATGGGTTTGCAATGGATAATTTTTGTTAATGTTTCTAATACTTTAAACAAACAAATATTTTATAATGTTTATAAACTTTAGAAAAAATCGCAGCATATATATAAAAGTTAAAACAATCCACTGAATATAACAATTATTTTCATTTCAATAATATATATAATGTGTTTTATAAGGTTTTATGATACGTTTAGGGTACGCTTTATAAAGTTTGTAATCACATTTTCTCAACCAGGTTGGCTTGGAAACTTTTTAAACAAAAGTGGTGATTTGTGTCATTAACATTATTGCATTAAAGACGAAAAGCGGCATCTTTAAATATATGTAATACACACACACATATATATATATATATATATATATGTATTCTATTCAAATTTAAATATATTATATTCCATATAAACGCATCTTATAAAATATTTTAAATCAAATAATTAATGTTACTACATTTTCAGCAAAAATGTAAAACTTTTTACTGTATCTAATTTTAATTATAATTACAATATTATTGTATAGAAAGTGAGCACCGATTCAGAGCTAAATATACGAAAGAATACGACATACATTTTTTTTAAATAGAGAAAAAATTGTTTACCACACAGCAACATATACTTTTCGAGATAAATTTATTTGTATTCCGAATAGTGTAATATTGGGTCCCGAATTTAGTCGATATCTGACATTGTGCTTTAGTCGTCGTTATAAATAACCAGAGTGAAACATACGTTACAATTCTCAATTTCTCTCGCCGTCAAAAAAAGTTTATTTAAGCATATTTGTGTTTATTTTCGATTTATTTAGTAAGTACATTCTCATTTTAATTTTTTATTTATGATTTTGTAACGAACTTCTGATTATAGCATTTTAATAATGCAAAATACTTTGCATCTTATCTATTATATTTATGAGAAAATTGTCACACCATTTTTGAATATCTATTTATTAATACGTATAATAATCAAACCATAAATTAAAACACAGTATTAAGAATATCGCGAATATAATTTTGCAATCTTGCGATAATGCAATTTTATATACACAATAGTGCAACACGTATTCACTTCTCTGCCATTTTGCTTTTCTTTGTAGGTCAGTCTAATTACGAAAATGTCGGAAATTATAAGAACAGATTATTATAAAAATAGAATAAGAAAAATAATTGCGGCGCACCTCGATTTAAGTAGAAAGCTCGAGGAAGTTGCAGACGAAATTATAAAACTTGATAGATCTGTCACTCCAAATGTAGCAAAACATTACAACATAGCATTTCCTATTTTATTAAAAAAAGTAGACATTAAAACGAGTAAAGCAAAATTTTATAAAAAGAAATCCCTATTCGATTCTGCAGTGAAAGAATACTTAAAAGGAAAGAACAGTGTAAAAAAAGTTGCGAAAAAATATGGAATTCCATACGGTTCGCTTCAGACCGAAATAACAAGTATAAAGAAAAGCATTGCACAAGAGCCCGAAAAGTCATATGCATATGACAGAGCAGAAACTATTTCGAAAAAGATTTTTACATATTTACAAGAGGAATCACTTTGGGATGAGTTGAAAAACTGGAACAGAAAAGACTTACGAATAATTTGTCATTGCCAAATTTGCGCCTTGGAAAAATTATCGACACTTGCTTACGAATTTGCTCAACGTAAAAACATACCAATTCCTTCAGACTGGACTGAACATAATCAGACGGATATTTATTGGCTGATTGATTTTGAAATGAGACATAGCAATGAAATTTATGACGAGTTTGAGCCTTTTTATTGTTTGAAAGAAGAGGATTAGATTGTTAAATATTTCTTAAATTTTGCAGTAAACAAATATTGCTTTTTAAATTTTTATCACAAAATTAAAAAATTTAAAAAACCCCCCGAAAATTTAAAGATATTGGAATTTTTGTACATGGTTTAAAAATATGTTGGAAGGAAAATAATTTTAGTTTTGAAAATTTTTAATAATCAAAGACATCATGGTATATAAATGTGCTATTTTAGATATATTATGGTGCGCTCATGTATATATATAGACGTTTATGTATATACCACAGCTTATATATGGGTGCATTCGTTTATGCAGCGATTAGCGCATCCACTGCGCATCTACTGCGTCTATTATCTGCGAGTAACGTGACATCATTTACCGAACGATCACCTGCGTGAATTGACTGCTCAGATTGTAATTGGAGTGCGTAAGTAAAGAAATTTTAAATAAATATGAATTAACTCAGAAATAAATATTTTTTATTGGCTCTCAATATAAACAATATAAATATGATGGTTTCTAAATTGGCCTAAGAGCCATAGCACGAAAAATTACGAAAATTAATTATTCGGAACTGTATTTCTTGGTACGAGATTACTAAAGTTCCATATATTAATTAACCTCGAACTTACATATGGAGAAATAGGCGCGAAAAATATAGGTCCGAAAAGTCGCTGATGCGGGAATCAAACCCGCGTCTTTCACTTTCCGGGCGACTGCTCTTACCACTAAGCTATTCAGACTTTTCGGATCTATATTTTTCGTGCCTATTTCTCCATATGTAAGTTCGAGGTTAATTAATATATGGAACTTTAGTAATCTCGTACCAAAGATGTACAGTTCCGAATAATTAATTTTCGTAATTTTTCGTGCTATGGCTCTTAGGCCGATTTAGAAACCATCATATTTATATTAAACATGAATTATTATTTGAATAAATATAATAAAATTTTTAAATAGATTGAAGGTTCTGACATATGACGTGTGCACATAACATTTTCAGACAGTGATGACAGTAGGATTGAAATGTTGCTGAATGTAGACTTCTCAGATTTTTCCAAACTAACTGGGGACGAAGTAGCTTGATAGCTAGGAATGACTGTAACAGAATTGCATCTTTATACAAAAGCACATTTTTTTGAAACAGATTACTTTAAATTTATATTCTTGATAAAAATGCATTTTTAAGTTAATTGGATCGTAAATATAAATTAACAGATTTCATAATTTTAATTTTATTGTATTACTTACCTTGCATTACTTTAGTTGTAGGATCTATTTGGAGGAGTTGTTCTCCACCTTCTTTGTTCTGAACTTTTATAACATAACTTATAATTGAAATAATTTTCAGACAACGTTTCCAAGTTCAATTGGCTTAACAATGGAGAAGACTACATTCGTTTACGCAGTAGTCCGCAGTACTGCGAGCAGAGCATCCTGAGCAGGACCTCCGAGATGGCTGCGCAGATAGGCAGCAGCTCTGCTTAAACGAACAACCAACTGCGCTGCAGTCGGTTGCGCAGGTGGAGTACACGAACGACATCTGCGGCATTCTGCGGCAGTCTCTGCATAAACGAATGCACCCTATGCGTCAAAGCGCATGCGCAAGATGAGTGACAGTATATAAGCCGCTTAGTACATAAAAATCCAAGTCGCCTTATATAAAGTCACTAGATTAGTGACTTTAGCCTTATACATAAGAAGTTAGTTAGCAGTCTAGTTTATATATAGATGTCTGTGGAAACGAAAGATCAAAGGTGCCGACAGAGAGTCGACATACTGGTTTTACTGTGACAGTACCTCGTCAGTGTCTCTAGTCTTCTTGGATTGCTCCGAAGGCACGCAGTAGTTCATGAATTGGCCGGCGACCATCACCGCAAATAGCGCCCATGAAATGAGACCATATTTTGACTTACCCCCATCACTGAAATACTAAGGAGTTCGGTGTTCGGTCTCCTGGTCTCTAGTGTTTTTGTGTTGAAGGAACTGGAACAAATGACGAAGGCCGGTCATTCTGCTGCACGATAACGCGAAGTCACACGGCGAAAGCGACTAAGGACACGCTTGATTCGTTGGACTGGGAAATGCCACATCCGGCGTATTCATCGGACTAAACCCCATCAGATTTTTACTTGTGTCGGTCCCTCCATACCCACTTAAAAACGCTCGAAGAAGTCGAAAAATGCATTGCTGAATTCATTGACTCGAAACCGGCGTTTACCAAGAGAGGATTCGTCACTTACTCGAAAGATGGCAAAAAAGTGTAGATGCCGCCGAAGATTACTTTGTTGATTAAAGTTTATTCTCAGTTTGTTTAAATAAACGTTAATTTTCATTTTAAAAAAACCGAGAATTAAATTAATTTGTACATATTAAAACATATAAAATAAAATAAATATTAGGTTGTTTGGTAATGACTTGCGGCTTTTCCACTAGATAGAGTTTGAAGCGTTGTGGGGCATTCAAATGAAGTTGCATCTGCTAATTCCATATCGCGTTTGAAATGTAATGACATTAGCTACAACGATGCCTCATTTATTTAGTTTCGACTTTTCGTTCACAACTGACAGTCGCTTAAACATGGAGTTCACTAACGCTGAAATTCGCACTGTTTTAAAATTTTTCTTCGTGCAAAGCAAAACCGCGCGTGCGCGTGAATCGCATTGCAAGATTAACGGTGTTGTGGGAGATGATACTGTAGCGATTCGAACCGCCGAAGAGTGGTTTTGGTGTTTTAGAGTCGGCCGAAACGATACAACAGACCCTGTATCCAGTAGACGGCCAATAACCACTGATGTCGACAAAATCATCCAAAAAAATCTTCGAAGACCGGCATGTGACCATCAGAAGTATTGCGGAGGAGCTCCAGCTAAGCACTGAAACCGTTCACAGGCATTTGAAAGCAGGCAGATACACGAAAAAGCTGGATATTTGGGTGCCACACGAGTTGTTCAAAAAAAACCTAATTGACCGCATTTCCATCAGAAAATTATTGCTAAAACGCAATGAAAATGAGCCGTTTTTGAAGCGGATAATGACTGGCGATGAAAAATGGGTCACCTACGATAATGTTGTTCGCAAACGATCGTGGCCGAAGACCGACGAAGCGACCCAAACAGTGACCAAGCCAGGATTAGGATTGACGGCCAGGAAGGTTTGCTGTGTTTGGTGGGATTGGAAGGGAATCATCCACTATAACCTGCTCCCATCGGACCAAACACTTAATTCTGAGCGGTACATCAAACAACTAGACCGTTTGAAGGTGGCCATCGAACCAGAACCAGCCAGAATTAGCCAATAAAAAGGGAGTTGTGTTCCATCAGGATCAATGCCAGGCCACACACATCTTTAGTGACCCGCCAGAAGCTCCGGGAACTTAGTTGGGATGTTTTAATGCACCCGCTTTATAGTCCCGACATTGCTCCATCGGATTACCATCTCTTCTTGGCGCTGCAAAACTCTATTAGTAATATTAAGTTCAACACAAGAAAGTACTGTAAAAACCACTTGTCTCAGTTTTGTGCCAATAGGGACAAAAGATTCTACGAGAGGGGCATAATAAAATTACCTTCAAAATAGCAACAAATTATTGAACAAAACGGCGCATATTTGACCTAATTCAGTTAATCCTAACAATATTAAATAAAGCATTGAAAATCATGTAAAAAGCGGCAAGTCATTACCAAACAACTTAATATAAAATGTTAATACTTAGAAATATTTTTATTTTAAAAAACTATTTTAAAATATATCAATTTTCGCGAAAAATTAATTCTTCGGAACTGTATCTCTTGGTTTGAGATTACTAAGTTCCATATATAAATTAATCTCGAACTTACATATGGAGAAAATAGGCGAGAAAAATATAGGTCCGAAAAGTCGCTGAAGCGAGAATCCAACCCGCGAGAAATTCTCATTTGATTTTATTCACGCCTGGGCCTAATCAGGGCGTTATTTACTAACATCTATTAAAAAGGCAAATGAAAAATATAGGATCGAAAGGGTATGAATAGCTTTGTTGATAAGAGCAGTCGCCCGGAAAGTGAAAGACGCGGGTTCGATTCCCGCTTCAGCGACTTTTCCGGACCTATATTTTTCTCGCCTATTTTCTCCATATGTAAGTTCGAGATTAATTTATATATGGAACTTAGTAATCTCAAACCAAGAGATACAGTTCCAAAGAATTAATTTTTCGCGCTTGGGCTCTATTGGCCGATTTAAAATATCATATATTATTCTTAATATTGAGAGCCGATAAAAATATTTTTCATTTGATTATATCCATTTTCAATTTCCTATTTAAACGAGTGTTTAAAAAATATTTTGAATTTTGCGAAAATATTTTTTAATTTTTCAGATGAAAAAGGGTTTCATATGAAATAGTTGCATTTTCTATTTTAAATGGATTTAGATCCATTTTGCATTTATATGTCCGTTGATCAAATGATCAATAAACGCGTATTATACACAAAAAAAATTTTTTAGATATAAAATAGAGCATATAATAACTTCGCATTATATACACACAAAATAAAAAGTCGATTTTATTTTATTGATTTTCAATATTTATTTTTATAATACATAATTTATATAGTAATAGCACATAAGAAGCATAATAACGAACATTCGTTCTATGAATTAAATATATATATATATATGTAATTATTTTTATTATTTCTTTTTTTAGTATATAAACTTTCAGTCATCAAAAAAATAGTCGAACAAAATTTATTTTATTAGTTCTCTAACTACTACATATGCTATTGGGTATCTTTTAAATCTGTATTGCCAAAAATACATGTTCTCGCGATATTGTAATTTTTTTCTGTCTATCCGAGTGATAAGTATATCGCTCATTAATCCTTATTCAGATTGTAGATTTGTACTGATATTCATTAGAATTTGCTACAAAGAGAGAGAGAGAGAGAGAGAGAGAAAGAGAGAGAGAGACAAATATTATCAATGAGGTAACAAAAATCTCATATTCCGTGATTCATCGTAATTTCTTTAATCCAAAAAAACAGCAGATGGATTAAAAAAACAGGTATAAATTGAGAGAGAAAAATCAATATATATATTCTATAAAATCAAAGAGATTTAATTTCCCAAAATCCTATCGATTTTAAAATCACTTCGACCAAACTCTAATTAACTTATAAACAGCAAAAAATCTTATCAAAAAGTACCATATTTTGTGTTTACTTTATTGATATAGAATCATATCAATTTTTTAACGCTCGATAAAAGATATATGAAGGAAACAAGAAATTGTACAGTTAGAAATTTGGCTGCAGACAATTCTCTATCAAATTAAAATTGAATATTAGATTAGATATAAGGAATTTGGTCGAAATCATCCCTAATCTATACATTTTTCTCGAACACACGATTCATAAAATACATTTTTGAATGTAAATTAATAAAGGCGCCATATTTTCGAAAGTATCCTTATTTCATTCAAAATCATTGTAATCTTAAGTTCGAATACTTAATAGATTGAAAAATATTGCTTCATCGTGATGTGTATTCTTCGAAATTGTGTATCTATATTTTTGATATATGACAGTGTTGAAAAATATTACATATAATATACTTTGCAAAAGGGAAAAATGTACCTCAAAAGTCCGCATAATACAAAAAGTTATGCAAAGGATATACAGGGTGTCCCATAATTCGCGAATCACCTTTCATGAGCAGATAGAGCGTGTTAAACTGAATAGAAAATTCATGTATCATTTCGCGATATTCGCAATAATTATTAAGTTATTTATTAAAATATCTAAACGAATAAGCAGGTAGAAAGTATTATTTGATCGAGAGGCGGCGTCAATAATTATTGCGAATATCACAAAATGATACAGGACTTTTCTATTCAGTTTAACACGCTTTATCTGCCCATGAAAGATGATTCGCGAATTATGGGACACCCTGTATATTGTGATGGAAGAGGGGGGATATCTCTATATAAAACTCTATATGCACAATACACATATATACGTATTTAAAGAAGTAATTACGATCATCATGACAGTCGCAATTTTTTTTAACGTATTTATAATTTTTTTATATTTTATCTCATCTCCTGTCGCGAGTTGTATATACTTATAATTAAATTAATAGCAGGTATCTTGTATCGCCAGTGATGAATAAAATTAAAAATAACTGTGAGACGACCCAACTGGCTTAAATTGATTCTTATTATTAGTTTGATGTCATATACAAGAAAAGACAACGTTTCGACCTTAGGTTTAGGTCCTTATCAAGTCTAAAATTAAAATTAAAAAATACAATAGATGTACATACAAGCATTTCGATTTTTAAGAAAGCAAAGCGCAAACCAAGATTGTAATAACAAATTAAGACGTACCTTGCAAAATCTTTAGTACAATATATAATTAAGTTTTTTCATTTTACACATTTCAATATAAATACTGTGTCACGTAAAACGTTCAGTGTGGATGGTAAAGGCGAACTAAGTTAAACAGCTTTGATTATTCTATCATAGATCGGATTCAAATTCTCTGTGTCTTTCTGTAGGTTGATCGTGTTGTTAAATTTTTTTATAAAAAACATTTCAGCAATCTCTCTTTTCCTAGTGTTTGTTTCTCGATGTAAAATATTTAAGTTTGTCCATTCAAAGTCATGCGAAAAATCATTTGTATGTTTGCTAATAACATTTTGGTTGCTGACATGCATTTTTATATTATTCATGTGTTCTTTAATCCGAGTATTAAGGTGTCTTTTAGTTTGTCCAATGTATGTGACGTCACAGTCGTTGCAGTCAACTTTATAAACTATCTCGGTCATATCGGCTTTAGGTAATTTGTCTTTTCGGGGTTTAATAACAGTATCTAGTTTTTTTGGAATCGTATAAATAACACTTAAGCCTGTTTTCTTAATAGATCTCTCAATAGTCTCACTTAGGTTCTTAACATACGGCATTAAAATACAAGACGAAATATCAAATAATGATTTTTCGCATGACACACTTTAAATGGACAAACTTAAATATTTTACATCGAGAAACAAACACTAGGAAAAGAGAGATTGCTGAAATGTTTTTTATAAAAAAATTTAACAACACGATCAACCTACAGAAAGACACAGAGAATTTGAATCCGATCTATGATAGAATAATCAAAGCTGTTTAACTTAGTTCGCCTTTACCATCCATACTGAACGTTTTACGTGACACAGTATTTATATTGAAATGTGTAAAATGAAAAAACTTAATTATATATTGTACTAAAGATTTTGCAAGGTACGTCTTAATTTGTTATTACAATCTTGGTTTGCGCTTTGCTTTCTTAAAAATCGAAATGCTTGTATGTACATCTATTGTATTTTTTAATTTTAATTTTAGACTTGATAAGGACCTAAACCTAAGGTCGAAACGTTGTCTTTTCTTGTATATGACATCAAACTAATAATAAGAATCAATTTAAGCCAGTTGGGTCGTCTCACAGTTATTTTTAATTATAATTAAATATTGTTTCCTAATTTTTATATTATTCCTTTTTTTCCACTACAAAACTTTCGGGACTGCTGCTTCGAAATTATGTAATAATTATAAAAATTTTATTTTCTATGTAATAAATTAACTTATCGACTATATATTATATAAATACAGTTAAGTGAAAATATTTTGCAAAAGTATTTTTTCTGCTACATATACCTTATTATAAATTAAAAAAAAATGTAACATATTAAATTGTATATTTAGAGGTAATACATATATATAATTTTCAATTTATTTGTCATAAAATTATCTTAAAAACTACACGACATAAAAATAATTACTAAAATGTTAAGTCGATCCCTAGTCAATATAAAGTATTAAGAAAAAAAAATTGTTATCGCTCAAATGCCAAAACAAAGAGAATTATCTATAAGAAATAATGAAAAACAAAACAATTTTTTTTTCTTTCCCTTGCGCTAACATAATTTTGCGATAACGAGCTCTTTTTACAATTGTATTTATGCAATAATAAATTACTGCAGTCTTTGATATGATTCTATATCATCATTATGCGTTTTCTATATGAAGTTCTTCAAGAGATGTAGTCCTCAATTTCAAATCGCTCAAGAATGTCGATACAATTTTTATTCTTTTTGTTTTTCTTTTACGCGAGAATTTTTTTATCAATCATTAATCAATCTCTTAATAACGCATTTTTTGCATTGCATGAACAAAAAGTATTCAGTTTCGCGTTACAAACTCGTTCGCAATTCAAAAACATACACAGTGTCCCGAGATTTAACCGACAAATTGTTGGATATCTACAAACTGAAATAAGAAAAAAAACAAGTTTAACTAGAAATGCTTTATTACAAAGTTTAGGTTCAAACACCTTGTACCTATACCAGGTGAATCATTTAAAGTGTTACAAACTTATATCTCGGAAATGAAGCATTTTAGAGAAAAATGTTTGACTTTGGATAGTAATTTAAAGGTTACGTGAAGGTCACCTTCGATTTCTTAAATGGAACCCTTTGTTTTTATTACATATTCTTGTAGCTTATCACGAGAGCTTTCCAAAACACTCTAATAAAATATTTTTTTCATTAACTACTTTTTGAGTTATAAGGGTTTGAAGATAATAATTTTTTAACATAAAATGTAAAATAATTAGTAAAATATTCAGTTTTCGATAATCATATCTTAATACTTTTATGCACGGAATAATGGGACCAATTAATTGGTGTAAAGAAAATATATAGTGCTTTAGAAAGAATATTGTTTTAAATTGGATTTTGATAAAATCAAGGTGGTTTTCTTATACGTTGTAGCTTTTATGACCTGCTAAACAAAAAATGTAAGAGGCTCAAAGATAAATAATAGACAGTGACTGATTTACAGGGAATAAAACACGAAACACTCGAGTTATTTAACTGACTGTGTAGCTCAATAACTTCATTATTTAACTTTGAGGCTATTACATCTTTTGTTCAGCAGGTCATGAGCTACATTACAACATATATAAGAAAACTGATCCAATCGAAATTCAATTTCACATAGATTTCTTTCACAGGTTTCTTTGTACTGTATGAATACACTATAATCAAAAAGTTTAAGACCAAAGTAATAAATAAAGATCACAAAAAAAAATACAAAATAAAAATTATACATTGAAATATGACGTTCCGCTTGTTGTTTCTTTTTTTTACTAATAGCTAAAAGATCATATTATAACACCAGAAAAGTAAAAATAGTTTGCATTATAAAGATATTCATCTATAGTCAGTGTGGTCAATTACTTAACAACCTTGTTTTTAATTTGCATTACTTTTTGGGCAAAAATGATAAATCAAATTTATAAATTTTTTTGGTCTTAAACTATTTGACGGTAGTGTATGTTCCGTAATTACATCGAATCAAAAGCTTATATTATCGCGCAGGGACGACATTTTGAAATGTGTTACGAAATTATTTCGTTAATGTTCTCTGCAATGAAAAATCCGTTGTGGCTATTTGTTTATAACTTTGTAATAAAGCATTTCTAACGAATTTCATATATTTTTTTGTTAATTCTACTCGTAGAATTGTTCCCACAATTTGCCGGTTAAATCCCGGAACACCCTGTAGATTTTATATGTATCTCCGCATTTTCTCGTTGAACGGAGTGTAGAAAATTATTTTTTATTAATTATTAATAAATTATTGAATATATTTTTATTAATATACAGATTATACTATATTTATTATAATGGTGAAATATGTAAATAAATACGATTCGTTCAAGCAAAAAAATTCCTCTCGCGCAATATATTTAGTACCGTATAACCACTTAATACGTAAGTACGTTTTTGCTTTTGAATAATCAGAAGTTACATATATATACGAATATATATATTGATTTGTTCTTTTTTTATGACGTGTGTGTGTACAAAGTTAAACTGTGAAGGCAATGTCAAGCTTACGAGTATAAGATGTACAAACGAGCTTTTCCTTCACGTAACTGCTGCCCCCGATCATCAAATGTTTATATTGTACCGGAAGACGGTGTTGTAATATATTGCAAAGATAGTAAAATATTTGAAAGAAAGTATTATTTCCTATATCCAATTCCGCAAAACTGCGGAGAAAACGTGGAAATTTTACAAAATTTTCATCAAGAAGTTAAATCGAAGTTAAAAAAAAATTAAATTAAAAATAACGTATTATTATCGCTATACAGAATGTTTCAGAAATAGATGAAAACTTCTAGAGCATATTCAGATGTAACATGTAACATGGAATGTCATAAACTATAATAATATGTGAAAGGTCTCAAGTTCGAATCCAGTTTGAACTAAAAATACCCCCATATGCTGGTTTAGAAAAAAGAATTGTGGAAGAATAAAGAATGTATATATTTATTTTAAGAACAAAATTTTTAATTTTATGAAATAAATTATTTAAATTCTATTATTTAATTTTTATTACATAATTATATTAAATTAAGTTGTTTTGTCATAAAAACTTATAAATGTTATAAAATAAGTCTGCTACTTTTTACTATTCATTATCATAAATATTACATTGCAATGTAATGTTTCATTGCAATATTACAAAAAGCGGACCTACTTGTTGCAGCAATCTTCGTAGGAATGATGCAGCAATATTTCGTAATCAATATGCAATATTGCAATGTTTCAATGTAAGGTCTATGCAGTGTTTCTGCCATTTTTCGGTGCTGTAAATAGTTTGGAGAGAAAAAAAAGAGAGAGATCCCACACAGCACAAAACATTTCAGAGACCTTCGCAAAATTTATTCAAAAATGTTTCATATACGTGTTAAAACGTTAAATACGTGAAAATGTCCGCTATTTTGTCACAAATATATTTATGAAAAGTAGAGATACTATGAGAGTTCTAACTCAGGGGCAATGAGGGGGGTGCGGGGCGGGGGGGGGAATCGGGGGCGAGGGGGGTGACGTCACGCGGGGGAGGGGGTCTTATCAGTAGATAAGCTTATCTTTTGTTTATAAACATATCAGATAACCTGATAAGGGGATCATGTTACCTGATATATTTATAAACAAGATAAGATAAGGGGATCATGTTACCTGATATATTTATAAACAAGATAAGATAAGATAAGCGGCGTCTTTGAGCGGTATTAAAGTTTTCATAAACAAGATAAGATAAAAATTCTGCGAATGGCTGCCGCAAAATCCAAGCTTGGATCCCGAGCGCCGACAATCAGGGGGGGGGGGGGGGGTTGCGTTTCTTCTCCTTATACGTTATCTGTATATTTCTAAGAAATATAATCAAATTCTAAGAAGGGCCACCGCTTGGCATACGCCGACAATCAAGAGGGTTGATCCGCACAGGTTGCGACATGTCAATCCGATCCGGCATGTCAATCCGATCCGACGGGGTAAAATTTATCTATGTATTTCTAAGAATTATCAGCGATATCTAAATTTTCTCCGAAGATATCACACAAATATTTCTCACGAATTAAACAATTGCATCATCATCCCCACGAACAAAGGGTTGATCGGGGATATATAATGAGGACCGATGCCGCTGCCGGGCCATAGTACCACTGGCGAGCGCATGCTTCATTCGAGGTGCAAGAAAAAAAAAAGTTTAGTGTGCAAAGAAGTTTTTTTGTAATAAGTGTGAAAAAGTGAATTTTTTACAAAAATGGAGAACGTTGAGCGCGACCTGTTGGAGCGTTCCCGCCAAGTTGCTAACTTGGGCGAATATTTCGGATGGCTGCAAGAGTGCGAAGAATTTATCGAAGAGCTGGAAGAACGCAGCCGTGCCAAGCGTCCGCGTCCCTCGATTGGACATAGACAATCTCTGGTGGCGAGAATAGCGCGACTCGAGGGTGCGAAGGTGCGCTTGCAGAGACAGTATGTCGGTGAATCCATGTTTAGTGGTGGAGCCATGCCTAGTGGCGGCGGCGGCGGCAATAACGCGCAAAGACTCGTTTGGCGCGAAATCGATACGGCGTTCGATAGCCGTATACTGACCGGTGCGGTAAGTAACGCAGACTATATCGAACCGCGTCAATTTTTGGAAAATGCCAAAGACATATAGTCGAGAACGTGGAGAATGTGCTGCAAAGACACATCAGTGTAAAAGTGAACACTGTTTTCAACGGTGAATTTGTGTCCGGTGACAAGCGTGCCAATAAAAGTATTAATACGAGAAACTTTGAACTCTTTCGCACGTCCGATGTACGCGAGTGGTACGAGCGCCGCGTAATCGAGCCCACGCTAGCATCGCTAGAAGAGTTCCAGGAACGCGATAGCGGCTGGGCATTGTCGCGGATAATAGATTTGACAGTGAATGTAAATAAGTACAATCCAATGCGCGCGGGATGTCATGTCAAATTACCGCAAAAAATTGTAACAAAGAGAGCGGTGGTTAATGTGCAATCAGCGGACAATGCGTGTTTCGCATGGTCGGTGGTGGCCGCTCTTTACCCTGCCGAAATAAACACGGGTCGAGAATCCTCTTATCCACATTACACAACAGTGCTGAATCTCCAAAACATTGAGTTTCCAGTGACTGTGAATCAAATTAAAAAGTTTGAACTTGCAAACGACATTTCCGTGAATGTGTACATCATCGAGAACGAGAACATCGTCCCGTTGCGTCTTTCGGAAAAAAAGAAGGACAGGCACGTCAATCTGCTGTACGTGGAGGATGAACACGGGCATTTCGCGTGCATAAAAAATCTGTCTCGTCTCGTGAGCTCGCAACTGAGCAAACACACTGGTCAAAAATTTATTTGCGATCGGTAAGTATATAGTAAACTTAAATTATATTTAAAATATTTCTAATTAAATTTTTTATTTTTTACAGATGCCTACATTATTTCTATTCTGAGGACCAGTTGCAGGCGCATATGGAAGATTGCGGGAAACTGAACGACTGCGCTATCCGGTTGCCGAGCGACAAGGACAAGTGGCTCAGCTTCGACAACTACACGAGGAAGGAGCGGCTGCCGTTTGTAGTGTACGCCGACCTCGAGTGTGTTTTGGCAAAGACCGAAGATGCCAAAAATCATCAACACCATCAAGTGTTCAGCATCACATACTATGTACAGTGTTCGTACGACAGTTCGTTGTCCGCGTACAATTCCCGCCGTAGTGTCGATTGCGTCGCGTGGTTCGCCGAACAGCTTAAAAATTTAGCAATCCGCGTAAAAAATATTTTAACGACCAATGTCCCCATGGTAAATTTAACGCCTGACGAGTGGTTAAAATTTCGCACCGCGACGCATTGTCACATTTGTGAAAAACCGTTTGATGAAGACGATACACGAGTCCGCGATCATTGCCACCTCACCGGGCGGTACAGGGGTCCCGCGCACTCAAATTGTAACTTAAATTACAAAGAATCATTTTGTATTCCTATAGTCTTTCACAATCTGTCCGGCTACGACGCGCATTTCATTATCGAGGACATAGCCACAGCGTTCGAAGGGGAAATCGAATTATTGCCGATAACAAAGGAAAAATACATTTCATTCTCGAAGACTGTTAAATTGACACAAGATAATAATTCGAAAAATTATATTAAATTACGGTTCATAGACTCATATAAATTTCTCAGCGCTAGTCTCGACAAATTAGCGTCATTTTTGGATAAAGATAAACTAAAAATTTTACATTCGGAATATCAAAATTTAACTAGTGAAAAATTCAATTTATTGACACGAAAGGGTGTCTTTCCATACGAATACATTGACTGCGTGGACAGATTACAAGACACACGTTTACCGCCGCGCGACTCATTTTACAGTTCCCTGACCGGCGACACAGTATCCAAGAGTGATTACGCGCACGCCGAGACCGTCTGGAGCCGATTCTCCCTTCGAACGCTAGGCGAATATAGCGATTTATATTTAAAAATTGATGTCTTGTTATTAGCCGATATATTTGAGAATTTTCGCGACAGTTGTATAAAAAGTTACGGACTCGATCCCGCGTATTATTATACTCTCCCCGGATATACATGGAACGCCATGTTAAAACATACAAATATAAAATTTGAATTATTAACAGACATTGACATGGTAATGTTTGTCGAACGAGGTATACGCGGCGGCCTTAGTCAATGTTCAGGCCGATACGCACAGGCTAATAACAAGTACATGCAATCGTACGACCCATCGAAACCCTCATCGTACCTAATGTATTTCGATGTAAATAATTTGTACGGATGGGCAATGTGTCAACCATTGCCATATGCCGATTTTCGGTGGGTCGACGATATATCGAATTTTGACGTATCATCTATCGCGTTCGATTCGCCTATAGGCTATGTTCTCGAAGTAGATTTAGAGTATCCGCGGCATCTTCATGACGCGCACATTGACCTACCGTTTTGCCCGACGCGCGATAAGCCGCCCGGCAAGCGGGAGTATAAACTCCTCGCAACGCTTTACGATAAGAAGCGCTACGTAATACACTATCGTAATCTACAGCAGTGCACGCGCCACGGGCTACGCATAACAAAAATATATCGCATACTACAATTCACGCAGTCAGCGTGGCTTCAAAAATACATCGAACTCAACACACAGTTTAGAACACGAGCGAAAAACGATTTTGAAAAAAATTTATATAAATTGATGAATAATGCGGTATTTGGCAAGACGATGGAAAATGTGCGCAATCATGTTGATGTAAAATTATTAACAAAATGGGACGGACGGTACGGTGCGGAGGCAATGATCGCGAAACCAAATTTTCATAGTACTAGCATATTTTCGGAAAAATTAGTTGCAATTGAATTACGCAAACTTGAAGTTAAAATCTACAAACCAATCTACGTCGGCATGTGCATACTCGACATATCAAAAGTATGTCTTTATGAATTTCATCACGAATACATGTCACCGCTCTATCGTGACAATTGTAGAGTAATGTACACCGACACGGACAGTTTAATATATCAAATTAAATGTCAGGATGTCTATGAAAATTTGAAACGCGATATCGCTCGATTCGATACCAGCGACTACGCCGCGAATAATGCGTACGGTATACCGCTCGCGAATAAAAAGGTGCCGGGTCTGATGAAAGATGAGAATAACGGCGCGATAATGACCGAATTCGTCGGGCTTAGAGCAAAAATGTATGCTTTGCGGGTGGATGGTAAAAAGGACACTAAAAAGGCAAAAGGTGTCAAAAGTAACGTCGTAGCGCGTAGTATAACATTCGACGATTATACGCGTTGCCTTAATGACGAGATTGAAATGACGCGTCAACAGTCATGTATAAGATCGAAATTGCATAAAGTGTATACCATCAGCGAGACGAAAATTGCTCTAAGTCCCTACGACGACAAGCGGTATGTCGTACCTGATTCGACCGACACCTTGCCGTGGGGACATTATCGAATACCATTGTAAATAAATTATATTGTAAGGACGTATTAATGAGAATTATATATATTTTGTTATATATTTCATATATTTCATATGTTATACAATATATATATTGTTATACAATGATTGAATAAAATACATTAAATAACATTGTTTTTATGTATCCAAGAGTTGTGCGAACTGTCGAATCCCAGCCATTTCACATAAACCTCGTCACCCCTCCTGCGCAGTATTTTCTCCACGAGGTACACATCCGGATAATTTGCACTATGCAGCTCATGCTCGTAAAACGCTCCAGCGATAGATGTCTTGCGATAATCCTCAAGTAGATATGTTACGGGATTAGTATGCTGCACTTTAACAATCTTAAACACCTCGGTTGTCCAATTTGGCGTGTATCCCTTCTCGAAAAGTTGTTTGTACTTGCTGACGCGTACCTGATCACCTACTTTGAACTTTGCCGGGCCCGCGATTTTTACACGATTGTACACGGTAGCCAAGAGTCTTTCGGCGATCGCGGGGGTAACGTCGGCGGGTCGCATACCAATCGTTCGATGCTTGCGTCCGTTGTAATCTGATACGAGACGTGGCAGCATGTCGAACCACTTGTAAGTACCATTCAGCGTAAACATCTTCCACATATCGTTCTTTAGTGTGCGATTGAATCGCTCGACGACCGACGCCTTCAATATCGAATATGTAGAATAGTGATTAATGTCATGTCTTCGCATAAGTCGTTGCACATCGGCGTTGTAAAATTCCTTTCCGTTATCAGTTTGCATGTTTTTCGGGCATCTCTTGCTATCCCGAATTATCTTGGCGATTGCGTCAGCTGTCTCGCTTCCTCCTTTACTCTTGAGTGGTACAGCCCACGCATACTTGCTCAACACATCGATGATGGTGAGTATGTAGTGGTAACCTCTGTTAAAACGGGAGTATGGACGCATCTCGACAATGTCGGCTTGCCACAAATCATCGTATCCTCGCACTATGACATGTCTTCGAGGAAAATTTTTTCTCGCTGACGCGTGCAACTCGTTTACCAACTGCCGTCTCTCCAAACTATGTTGCTCGTTGTTATTTTCACTATTCATTCTCGTTCTTTTGCGTTCTTTCGGGTTCGTGCCTCGTTGTTTCGGGTTTTTTCGGGTTAAATTCTCGTTGTTTCGGGTTTTTTCGGGTTCGTGCCTCGTTGTTTCGGGTTCGTGCCTCGTTGTTTCGGGTTCTTTCGGGTTCTTTCGGGTTTGTGCCTTGTTCTTTTGGGTTCGTGCCTCGTTGTTTCGGGTTCGCGCCTCGTTCTTTTGCGTTCTTTCGGGTTTTTTTTGGGTTAGATTCTCGTTCTTTCGGGTTCGTGCCTCGTTGTTTTGGGTTCTTTTGCGTTTGTGCCTTGTTCTTTTGGGTTAGATTCTCGTTCTTTCGGGTTCGTGCCTCGTTGTTTCGGGGTTCGTGCCTTGTTGTTTCGGTGTTTTTTCACGTTCGTACCACGTTGTTTCGGGTTCTTTCACGTTCGTTTACTCACGTCTTTGGCCCATTCGAAAATCGTTCCTGACTCGATCACAGCCTCGTCCCAAGTCGTTTCTGATACGTTCGTAGCCCGCCTTGGCCCGTTCGCAGCCGTCCCTGACCTGTTCGCAACCCTTACTGAGTTGTTGATAGCCTTTTATGTAACCTTTAAGGACTTGTTCGTAGCCTCGTTCGCAACCCTGTTTGACATGATCGTAACCTCGATCGTAGCGGTCGCGTTCACCACCGTTTCCAGGTCGTTCACTGCTGCTTCCGGGTCGTTCACTGCTGCTTCCAGGTCGGTCACTGATGCCACTCATTGTTGTTTGGTAGCACGCTAATAATCCTTCGTAGCTGTTCAACAATTGTTTGCAACCACTCGAGAATCCTTTCTAGACGTTTCACAACTGTTTGATAGACGTTTCTGAGCCAACCGCTCATTAGATGTCTGAGGTAGTGTTTGGCGCACGCAGAAGCTCTTTTATCGCAGTTTCCAACGCTCGTACATCCTTCTCTAACGCAGCCAGCTTCTCATCTGACTCTTTCTGTTGGATCATCAATGTTTTAAAGCACTCTTCCAGGTACAATTTGTTGACGACATCGGTATCCGCCTCAGGTTGCGCTACACGGCGAATCTTGCGCGATCTCGCGTCATAATCTGCAGCGACGCGATGCAGAGCGTTTTTGCGCACGCATTTTCTAATCAATCTATACCATTGATCGTTTGTGCCAGGGGTTGCATCATTTCTCCTCTCGAATAATCCAAATTTATTGATAGACATTTTTTCAATGCTTTGTAAAGTGTCACACGATGAACTGAATAGATTGTCGGGAACCTTGTTTAATTTATAATAATGCCCGCTTCCCGCAGTTCCTCGATAATTGACAAGATCTCGTTGTCATGCGCGTTGTTGCCAGCTTGGTGCGAAGCATCGAGCAATCGTAGGCGATCCACTAGCTCGTTGGGGTCGTCCCAGTGCACGTAATCAATCTTATTGTTGGTTAGCGTCATAGCGCGAGGCATTCCCATGCCAGATTTTGGGTCGTCCGATTCCACCCGCGTCAACGGTGCGATTATATATTTGTACTTGTCCCCCTTGCTACTCTTCACACGGCCTTGCACATCAAAATTGCGTTTATGCGCATTTGTCGCCAATAATATGCGCTTGTATTTTTGCAAATCATCCTCCTGGTAATCAGGTCTTTTCTTGAAGATCAACTCGTACAATCCGGGCGTTCCAATATACCGCGTGTCGCCTATGATTATATTGTCATCTTTGTCAATCGCGAATCGCTTGCTGCCGAGCCGCATTTCATTTTCGCCGAAGTAGACTCCGTATACATTATCAATTTCTTTCTTCTCATCAGCACCGAGGAGAGCGTCCATATACTTTTGTCCTAATGGCCCCCAATCCTTTCGCATCATTTGTCGACCTTCCAACGATCTTAACCAGTGTCGAAAGGATATTTCGGGCGGGTTACGCGTGGTTTCGAAAACATTTTCGTCTACGAGTGTTTTGGGTATCACAGGTTGTGCGTTTTTCGGTGTAGATGTTCACGGCACGCCGCGTCCAATGGGTTGACACCTTGATCACCTCTAGCCAATCGCTTTTCCAAACGAGTTCCCGGGCCGCAAAATTGATAGCCGGGAATATGAAGCTCGACCGGAAGTGCGTTTATCGCACGATTTAATACACCTGTGCCTATTTTCGTTGACATCCGTTGCAATCTCTAGACGATACTGAGCAAAGCGCGAGTCCGCGCAGCTATAAATAGGCGGACGTTGGAGGTCAAATCGGGAGTGAGAAAATGAAATTCGTGCGACAACCTCTGACGATACGAGTGATGAATTACGACGACAGAGTACGCTGCAGCGTGAACGAAGGTGTGCGCAAACACGGTACGATGCTACCGACAACTATACGCGCGATCGTTTGCGGCCCCTCAAACTGCGGTAAAACCAACGTGTTGATAAGCCTGCTGGAAAGTCCGCACGGTGTGCGTTTCGAGAACGTGTACGTGTACTCTAAATCGCTGCAACAGCCGAAATATCGCTATTTGGAAGATTTATTGACGCCGATTGACGAAATCGGCTACTTTACATTCTCAAATAACAGTGACGTCATTCCACCGAGCAAGGCTTATCCAAATTCAATTTTTGTCTTTGATGACGTGGCATGCGACAAGCAAGATACGATAAGAGAGTACTTCTCAATGGGGCGCCACTCGAACATCGACTGCTTCTATCTCTGTCAGACATACGCGAGAATACCGAAACATCTTATACGCGACAACGCGAACCTGCTAATCCTATTTAAACAGGACGCTACCAATTTGAAGCACGTGTACAACGATCATGTGAATACCGACATGTCGTATGAGGATTTCGGGGAGTTATGTCATACATGTTGGCAACAAAAGTATGGATTTTTAGTGATAGACAAGGACAGCTCGCTTACGAACGGGCGATACAGAAAAGGATTTAACGAGTTCGCGATACCGCAGAGCCATTAGTCGTCGACAGCACTCTCTAGAGTTTAGGATGGCTGATAATATTCGCGAGCGTGAAAAGGTTGCCAAGGAGATTGTGAAGACGGCCGAATCGATCCGCAAGAAACACCGCGCTCTGAAGACCGGAAAGATCGATGATGATATCGCCGTCAAGACTCACTTTAAACCTATTATCGAGCCGCTACAAAAGATTGTCGACAACGCGACGATTTCGGTGAAAAACGAGCCTAACACCGACGACGACGACGGTGTGAAGATCGAGACACGGTATGAGGGGGAAACACCGAAAAAGAGTAAACATAAAACCATCAAGCGATATAAAGAGGAGGAGGAGGAGA
>NW_028190918.1:0-13163 GCF_048542155.1 Nylanderia fulva
CATCGATACTTCACCGAGGAGCTGTATCAACAAGCCGAGGTCCAGATGGATGCTGCCCTTGACTACCTGGCCGAATTTGCCATACCTACCATTGCCGCCCCGCACATCAACATCATGGACGCTTCGAACGCAAGTACCGATTATCATCATGGTCCGCGCCCGGTCTCGCGTTTACCGCGAATCGAATTACCGAAATTTGACGGCTCTTTCGAGCGATGGGAAACGTTCCGCGATAGATTTAAAGCAATGGTAATTGACGATCCGATTTTAACAAATGTAGAACGCCTGCATTACTTATGTTCAATCGTTACCGGAACGGCCAGCACTTCGCTGAGTCACTTAGCAGTCACCGATGCGAATTCGAAGTCGCGTGGCAAATCTTATCGTCGCGCTTTGAAAATCAACGTCGAATCGTCAACTCCCATCTTAAATTTTATTCTCGTTACCGTCGGCAACGCATGAAACCGCGAAAGAGTTGCAGACTCTGCGTGACACCACCAATACCACCGTACAAGCGCTGAAAAATCTAAAACGTCCCGTCGATACGTGGGACGATGTTCTCGTGTTCCTCGTTTCGCAAAAACTCGACAAAGCTTCGAGAAAAGCGTGGGGAATTAAAAATGAGCGAATCGCAAAAATTTACCGTCCTATTCTCAACTCGACAAATTTTTAGAGTCTCGCATTCGCGCGTTCGAAGTTATCGCCCCGACGAAAAACATCGAGTCAGCCGAGACTACCTCGTCAAAAATTAAATCGGCCAAATCCGTAGCATCACATACAACGGCCGTGAAGTTCGAATGCCCGGTCTGTAAGGGCCATCATCGTTTATTTCAATGTACACAATTTGCCGCTTATACGCCGGAGCGCCGTTTTGAATTTATTAAATCGAACCGCCGTTGTTATAATTGTTTCGCGGCAAACCATGCGTTAAAGGATTGCACCAACAAGCATCGTTGTCGAGAATGTAAGCAAAAGCATCACACTCTCCTTCACCTTGGAAACCACGCAAAGTTACCGTATGCTGAATCGTCACATTCAAAAGAAGAGACGAAAAAAGACCAAGACAAAAACGTTGTCGCTCTTACCCTAACACGTTCAATGCCAGCTATTTCCGCCGTTCTGCTCGCTACAGCGCGCGTCCGCGTACATTCCGCGCACGGTCGCTTCATTCCCGCTCGCGCGCTTATCGATCCAGGATCGGCTGTGACACTCATTACGGAGAATCTTGCGCAATTACTCCGTCTTCTTCGAGTAAAGCAAAATTTAAGCGTTACTGGCGTTGGTCAAACAAAAACTTCCGCACGCTACGCAGCAAATATCAAAATTAGTCCCGTAAAAAGTAACAATCCCGCGTATTCGACGACGGCTTTAATATTGTGTTCGCTCGCGGAATACGTGCCACCTCCCGTTGCGTCTCACACTAAGTGGACGCACCTCGACGCCCTTGAATTAGCCGATCCTGATTTCCTGAGTCCTACGCCAATCGATATAATAATTGGAGCCGATATGTATGGAAATATTCATCGCGACGGTTCACACAAGGGAACACCACACAAACCGTTCGCGCAGAATACCGCGTTCGGCTGGATTCTCTCGGGTCCTACCGTCGAAACCTGCCCCCCGCAATTCCGTACCCGCATATCATACTAACATTTCACCTAATCTTGAGCATACCTTAAAACAGTTCTGGGAACTCGAAGATATCCTAGCCCGCGTTCAGCCGAGTCCGGAAGACACCCAATGTGAGGAGCATTTTGTGACGACTCACTACCGCACCATGGAAGGACGCTACGTCGTGCGTCTTCCCTTTAGAAATGGCCCGCCTCGCGACCTTGGAGACTCTCGATTCGCTGCGTTGAAGAGTCTCGAACGGCTCGAACGTCGTTTTCGAACCGACCCATCGTTAGCAACGGAATACACCGCATTCCTTACCGAGTACGCAAACCTAGGTCATATGACTAAGATATTTCCTACCGAATTTCCCGCCCAAGCTCCCGCGTACTACATTCCACACCGTGCCGTGATCCGTGAACATAGCAATACAACCCGACTTCGTGTTGTGTTTAACGCGTCGTGCAACACCGCCACCGGCAAATCATTAAATAGCGCTCTTCATGTAGGAGCAAAATTGCAAACCGATCTAGTAGCGGTCGTCCTCCAATGGCGACAACCTCGATTTGCACTATCAGCGGACATCGCCAAAATGTATAGGCAGATTTTAGTACACCCTCTCGATACGAAGTATCAATGCCTCTTATGGCGATCGTCTCCGACGGCTCAGGTCGACGAATACCGACTTCTTACCGTCACTTACGGCACCGCCGCTGCCCCATTCTTGGCCTTGCGAGTCTTACGGCAATTAGCCGAGGACGAAGGCTCACAGTTTCCGCTCGCGGTACCGGTTCTATTACAGCAAACGTACGTCGACGACTGTACTTTCGGCGCCGACGACCTTGAAACTGCCAAACAAACACGAGATCAGTTAATTTCGTTGCTATCTCAAGGCTGTTTTCGTTTGCGTAAGTGGGCGAGCAATTGCCCTACGCTCCTTGAAGATCTCGATCCTTCCGACCATGGACTCGCAACCAACAAAGATTTGCACGATCACGATTCCATTAAAATTCTCGGAGTTACCTGGAAACCGGAACACGATATCTTCACCTTTCAAGTTTCGAATTTAATAACAGTCGCGAAAACTAAGCGCGGAATATTATCAGTCATCGCGCAACTCTTCGACCCACTCGGGTGGGTAGCTCCCGTTATCGTAACCGCGAAAATTTTCCTGCAGCATCTCTGGTTGACGAAGTCTGATTGGGATGACGAGCTTCCCGCCGAGATGTTGCGCGAATGGGAAACATTTCAATTGACGTTGCCTCTCCTTGAGCAGTTAACTATTCCGCGCTGGACGCAGTATCAGCCGAACAACAGAATTGAAGTACACGGATTCGCAGACGCCTCCACGCGAGCGTATGCGGCAGCGCTTTACCTCCGTGTCATTTCGGGCGACGGTTGCATTACCAATACTCTGATCCTCGCTAAGTCTAAAGTCGCGCCGCTCAAAACCATTAGCGTCCCGCGTTTGGAGCTTTGCGCTGCGCTCCTACTAGCACAACTCATAGATTTCGCTCGTTCTGCTCTTCACCTTCCCGATATCGATTATTGGTGTTGGAGCGTTTCCATGGTCGTCCTCGCTTGGATACGTCAAAGTCCCTCGCGGTGGAAGACGTTTGTCGCGAATAGAGTCTCAAAAATGCAACAGCTTCTTCCCAATGGAAAATGGAATCACGTGCCCACGCACGGCAACCCCGCAGATTGCGCATCTCGCGGTACCGACCCTGCCTCTCTTATTAATCACCAACTTTGGTGGCACGGCCCACCATGGTTATCACATTCGTTCAATCAATGGCCAGTCATATCCGACATCTCGGCAACGCATAGTGAATTACGCGATTCAAAAGCTTGCGCGACATGCTCGGTAAACCATTGGGAGCTTGAATCCCGATTTTTCTCGTGGCCGAAATTACTGCGCGTCACCGCGTATATCCTTCGTTTCGTTCGCAACGCTCGTACCCAGACGAAAACACAATGCGATGCCTCTCACTCGCACCCGCATGCTCTCCGGTCCGATGAGCTGGTCGCCGCTCATAATTTTTGGATTCGACGGATTCAACTCAATCTATTTGCTGACGACATAGCTCGCCTAAAACAACTACGTTGCGTCTCAAAAACTAGTCCATTTGCTTCGCTTTCTCCTTACATAGACAGAGACAGCTTGTTACGCGTTCGAGGCCGATTAAAGCACGCAAGCCTTTCAGATGACGCTAAACATCCGCTAATTTTAAAATCACATCCATTGGTCCACCTCCTTATTAAACAGATTCATGTTGCGGCCCTACACGCCGGTCCGCAACTCACACTCACGCTCCTGCGACAACAGTATTGGCTAATTCGCGCTCGCGCCACTGTGCGTACCGTCCTCTACCAATGTATTGTGTGCACACGGGAGAATGCACGCGTGCCCGAACAGCTTATGGGCGACCTGCCGGATTTCCGCGTGAACCCGACTTCACGCGCCTTTAATCATACCGGCGTCGATTACGCGGGTCCGTTACTAGTGCGTACGTTTAAATCTGGCCCGGGGGCTCGCCCGGGAATATTTCATCTGTCAACCCCAGCAATAAGTCTTTTCCCCGTTTTTTATCTGGTGGGTTTTTTGGGGTTCCCCGATTAACTTTTGTTTTTTAAAAGGGGGTTTTAATCCGGAGAACCACGGGAAAGGGTTGGGCCCCCCAAAAACCCCCTATTTTTCCCCCGAGCAAAAGTGGGGGCCTTGTAAATCGGGGCCCCCCCCTTTTTCCCCAATCCTGGAAAACCCACGAGCCGCCGGGGTCGGGAAAGGTGCTTCTTTCCCCTGGCGCCCGAACAGGGCCCCGGGCTCGACAGCTGAGCCCCCGGTTTTCAATCCACATGTTTTTGGGGGGATCTCCCCCCAGATAAAGAGGAAAGCCGTCCGATCCCTTTTGCCCACCGAAGCCGGGGGGGGGAAAAAAAAGGGAGATTAATCGACCCCCCCCGGGCCGCATAAGAGACCACGTAAGGGGGCCCAAACCCGCCAAACCCCGGGAAAAGGGGGGCCAAAAAGCTCCAGCGCCTTTTGAGGAAAAAGGGGAAAAAAATGCCCCCCGGGGTGCACGGGGAAAACCCCCCCAAAACCACCGGGGGCCCACCCGCTAAGGCCCTCAACCAAAATACCCCAAAAGGGGGGTGCCATTTTTTGTGGAAAGGGAAAACCCCCCCGTTTTTCCCCAGTCTGGGGGAAAAATCGTGTGGCCATGGTCTGGAAAAAACCACAATCTTCTCCCCCGGGTTTTCCCAAAACGTAAAGGGGGGGGGAAAGGGCCCCTTTTTTTGGGGGCGAAACCCCCCAGAGAACGGGGGGTTCCCACAGGGCCCTTTTTTTCCCAAAGGGGTTTTTTGGCCCCCCCTTTTCTACCCCCCCGGGTTTTCCCAAAGAAAATTTCGACGGGAAAAAAAAGGGCCCCTTTTCCCCGAACCCAGGGAGGGCTTTTTCGCGTTTTCGCAACCCCCGTACGGGGCAATATGCTTTTGGGCGGGCCCCGGGGGCCCAACTACCCCGGAAAAAGGCTCGAGCAATTATCCCAAAAAAGGCCCCCCGGAACCCAGAAACCCCTTCAAATTGGACAACTGCACCCCCTTTTCCCCCGCAAAAGAGTTTTTCCGCCGAGGGAGAAACCCAAAACCCCGTCGCCAAGAAAACCCCGGGAAAAAAATTTTGGGGCCCCCGAGCGAATCTTGCCCCCCCCAAAAACCCCTTGACCTTTTCGAGTTGCTGTTGGCGTGCAAAAACGGGGGACACAGGGGTCGACTGCCCCCCGCCCGGGAAAAGGAAAAATTTCGGGGTCGCAGTGCGGGAAGGATGGGTCCTAACGCCGAATGAAACCCCCCCGACGGAAAAAAAACCCGGGGGGTGGGGAAACCCCAGGGGGGCCATCTTTTCCCACCCGCTTTTCCAAAAAGAGTAACCCACCCCCGGGGCCCCATTACCAGTCCAGTTTTCACCGATTCAACAAAAGGGCACTTTCTTTCCCCGGGTCCGAAGTGTCTTTTTGGGGAAAGCCGCCAGGGGGCCCAAAAAAGTTTTCTGATCGGGGCCCCCTCCAGACCCCCCCCCTCCGAAGAACCGGTCAATTTAAAACCCCCCGGGTCCAAGGCACCCCCCCCCGGGTTTGTTTCCCCCTTTTCCCCCCCCGAGTGGGCCCCCCGGGTCTGTCCGCCACCGCTTCCAGGTTTTGGGAAAAAAACAGCAGCGAGGTCCTTTTAAAGGAGTCGCCCTTTGGGGGGTGGTTACGCATTACGCTGCCGCCTCCCCCATCCAACCAAAAAAAGGGGGGCCCCGGTTTTCCCTTTAGGTGGAAAACTGTCTAGGGAAAATTTTTCCCCGGGCCCAATCTCCCCCCCCCCCAAAGGGGAAAACCCCACTTTTTCCCGGAGTTTTTTGGGAAAAACCCAACTCCGGGGTTTTTTTGAGTCCGTGCAGGGGCCCCCCGATCGCAAAACACCAGATCAGATTGCGGCCTGGAGACCCCCCAAAAAAAACCGAGATACCGCCCCCCTAATCCGGGGCCCCCTTTTTGGCCGTCATTTTTTTTGCGAGGTGAAAAAAAATGTTTGGGGAAAAAAGTGATCCCCCCCCGTCCAACCGCCTGGATTCCCCCCCCGTTTCCCCGTCAAGAAGAAGGTGGGGGAAACCCCATTTTTTTTTGATTTCCGCAAGTTGAACCCCCCCTCCCCCCCAAAAATTTCCTACCCCCCTGCCCCCCCCATCCCGTAACCCCCAAAAGCCCCGGGGGCCCCCCCCGTTTCCTTTTCCCCAAACCCCCTAGACCCCTTAAAAAGGGGGGGATTTTTGGGGGGGGGCCAAATTTTTTTCCGGTTTAGCCGTCCCCCGCCAACCCCCCCTTTTTTAAATTCCCCCGGGAGGGACTCAAACCAATTTTTTAAAGTAAAGCCCTTTTGGGTTACATTTGGCAAAACCCCCCCACCGTTCCAGCCCCGGGGGGGGGGTAGTTTCCTCGGCCCCCCGGAAAAACCCCCCCCCACGTTTTTGGGCCCCTCGACGACCCCCCCCCCCGTTTTCAGCTGTCATGGGGACCCCCCCAAAGGAACATTTGGGGCCCCCGGGTTTTTAAAACCCCGGTTTTTACCCCAAAAGCGCCCCCGCCCCCTTAAAAAACCCCCAAAAAAATTTCCCCCTTTTCGTTGCAGCCCCCTTCTCAAAATTTTTTTCCCCGGGCCCCCAAAAGGGGGGAAAAAACGGCCCCTTCCCCCCCCCCCGACCCAGACAAGGGAAACCCCGGCCCCCCGGGGAGCCCCCTGGACCGGGGGCCCCCCCCCAAATTTTTTCAAGTGCGCCAAATTTTCCCCCGGGTCCCCCTCCTCCTACCCCCCCGTTTTTTTGGGGGCCCGACTTCCCACCAAAACCCCACCCCCCCTTTTTAAAAGCTTGACCCCAAAAAAAGCCTTTTTTTGGGTTGGGGACCAGAAAAAAGAAAAGGGTTTCGACCCCAGCTGAAGCGGGGCCCCTCATCCAACCCCAAAAACTTGCTTGTCCCGCATTTTTTTCCGACCATTTTTCCCCCAAACCGCCCCCAAACACCCCCCCCCCGTTTGGGGGGGTTTTTCCCCCAAACCCCCAAGAAATCCGAAAAGGGGAAAAGCGTAATTTCCAAAAACCCAAGCCGACCCCCAAATAGCGCGAAAGGAACCCACAGCGCACCCCGAGAATTTGAAAAACTGGGGTAGTTTGGGGAATTCCCCTCGAATTCCCCGGCACTATCTGGAGGGGGTTTCCCCTTTTACGGTTGTCACCCCCAAACCCTCGCTTCGATGGCTGCAGAGACTTAAGCCCCAAACCCCGGGGGGGCCCCCGGGGGATGGGTTTTTTTGGCTTCAGCAGTAAGACATTACATCCCCCGGGATGTAAAGGGGAAAAAAAAATCCCTGGCCGACGCTTTTTCCCCCGGCACCCGGGCCCTTTTTATTTCAAGCCGCTTTTCCCCCCGTAAAGGTACCGGGGCCCCCCTTTATCACAAGGTTAAAAAAAAACCCGGCCGAAGCGGACTTTTTGCATCCAAAAACCCGAAAAGTTGGGGGCGAACATCCTGCAGTTCTCAAATTTCCCCAATCGCCCCAAAAAAGGACCCCAAAAAAAACATTTTTTCCCCCCCACCCCCCGGCCCCGGGAAAACCCCCCCCACCGGAAATGCAGGGCGACCCCCCCCGCCGGACACTTTGGTTGGGAAGACCATCGCCCCCCAAAATAACGCGGGCCCCAAAAATTTTTGGGGCCGGGAAAATTTTTTTCCCCCCACGTCACCCCAAAAAGCCCCCTGGGCCCGCAAACCTCGCCCCCCACAAGGCCCACAAAACCCTTCCGGCCGGGGGAAAATTCGAGGGCCCCCCCCCCTCACCCCCCCAAACCCCCGGGCAAACAGGTTTTCCCCATTGGTGGACCATTGCCACGAGGACCATGGCCCTACCTTGGGTGCTGACCCCATGCAAGGGGGGATTTTTTCCCCAAAAGGGGGAAAAGATGACCCCGCTCCGCCCCCCCCCAACCGGGCCGCCCAATCACCACGAGAAGTTTTGCTGGACGTATTATATTTTGTCACGGGTGCCGGGGGAAACCCAAAACGTCTCCCGGGGGGGTAAAAAGGGGCTCAAAATTGGGGAAACGGCCCCCCCCCAGCTCGAGGGGATTTAAAAAAAAAAAGAATCCTTTGGGAAAACCAAACATAAAACCCCCCCCCCCCTACGCCCCGCAAGTGAAAAACCCCTTTCGACCCAGGCCCCCAAAAACCCCCCCATAAAGGGCCATGGGGGGCAATATGGGGAAGGCCCCCCCCTTTTTCCCCCCCCGGGATTAACCCTTCCCCACCCAGTTCGTTTTTTAATACCGCACGGGGAAAAAATCCCAAACCCCCGGGGGGACACCCCGGCCTTTTTGGGGGACGGCCGGGGTTACAATCACCGAAACCCGACGACCGCCCCCCCCGGCAAAAACCCCCCCCCCCCAAAAAAACCCGAAAAAAAGGTTTTTCGTCGGGCTCGAAGGGCCGCCCCTTTTTTAAATTGGTTTTTAAAAACAAAACCTTTTGGCCCCCCCCCTTCCCCCAAAAACAAAAAGCGAAAAAATACGATTTTTAAAACGGGTACGCGACGGCGTCCACAAGTTTTGGGGGGCCCCAGTTTTGGGGGGAAAAAGGAGCCCCTTTATCGAACCCCCAAAAAGGCGGGGGGTTTTCAAAAACCCCAAAAACCCCAGCAAACCCCAAAATTTGGGTTTTGGGGCCCCCCTTTTACGATTCCCCCCAAAGGGCCCCCCTTTTCTCCCCCTATCGTTTTGGGGGTGAAAGGGACCCCAGGCCCCATGGCCCCCCCCGGGACCCCCCCGTGAGGGGGGTTTAAACCCCCCCCCCTTCCCCAAACCCCCGTCCTGCGACCAATAGTCCATACCCCCGCAAAGCGCGCCGGATTAACGCCCGGTCAACCCGTTAGGCCCCTGTTCGCGGTTTTGAAATCAAATCGGGAGCGGCATTTCTGGTCCGCTCTTGTCGAAAAACTTTGGCCCCCCAAAAACCCGGGGAAAGAAATTCTTATGGTCCCGCCTTTTTTACCCCCCGGTCCCGAACCCCAGAGGGGGCACCCCCTTTTTTGGTCCGCGCTTTTTGGGCCCCCCGGGCCCCCGAAAACCGGGGCGGCCCCCCTTTCATGGTCCCCCTTTTCCCCCCACCGAGGGGGATAAAGAACCCCGGGGAAAACCCCTTTTTCGGAACTCTTCCCCTCCCATGGAAACACCCCAAACGAAAAGCAAAAACCCCCGGCTCAAAAAAAAAATCCCCTCCCCCTTGGCGAAATCCCCCCTTTTCCCCCGGGCGAAACCCCCCCGGGCCCCGTTTCCGGAATAAGGGCCCGCATCCAGCGGTCCACGCGAACCCGCGCGTCGGAAAAAAGGTGCTCTTGGGGCAAAACCCCCCCCCCCCCCGGCCCCGACCGACCCTTTTTCCCGGTGAAACCCCCGGGGGCGCGCACCGGTCCCTTTTCCGACTCCCCCCGGCCCCACCCCTCGCCGGGCCCCCACCAGGCCCCCGAACCCCCCCCCCGGGCCCGCGCCCCGCCAGCCCGCTCGGGCCATCCCCCAACCCCATCGGTTTAACCTCCCGGCACCCGCCCCCCCAAAACCAAAGTCCACCCCCCGTGCACCCCCGGGGCCCCCCCCCCACGCCCATCCCCCCGGGCCCCCCCCCCCGACCCCCAACCCCGGGCCCCGCCCCGCATCGCGCCCCAACAAAACCAAACCAGTCGATCCCTTGTCGCCCCCCCCCCACCAAACCAGGGGGCAAACCCCAAAAACCCCCCAAAACCCCCCAACCCCCCCCCCACCCCGGCCCCCCACCATTTTTCCCAGAAAAAACCCTCCCCCCCCGGGGGGGGCCCCCGAAAAAACCCCCCGGGGGCCTTCCCGGGGGGTGGAAAAAAACCCTCGCCCTACCGTACCACACCCCCGCCCCCATCTCCCCCCGCGGTATTTAAAATTTTCGGCCACCCCGACGGGGCCGGGGATCATCCCGATTTGCCCCCACGAGGGGAAATGGCAACGATCCCCTTTTGAATCCCAACCCCCCCCCCCCCCTAAAAAGGGAGGGTGATTTTGAGAAACCCATTGCCTTTTAGTCGCCCCGCCATGTAAAAAGGCCCCTTTCGGGGCCAAACCCCACAAAAAGTTGGGAATCCCCCCTTTCCCCCCCACCCGCACCGGGCCCCCCCCAAGCTAGTCTTTGAGTTGGGGGGGGCCGCGGGGATTTAAAAAGGGGGGCGCCAGCCGGACTTTTGAACCAGTCCCCCCTGGTCCCCCGACGTACCAGGGATCACTCCTCAAAACCCCACCCTCCAACTCACCCCCCGACGAGCCCTTCCCCCGTCTTTCAGGGGCCCCGGGGTTTTTCGGGCACCGGGTCCCGCGTAACCCCACCCCGGCCCCCCCAGCTTTTTCGTCGGCAGGCCCCCGGTCCTCGGGCACCGGGGCCTGTTTCCCCCAAAAAACCCCCGGGGACGGCTTTTTCGTCGTGCAGGGCCCACGTTCTCGGTCACCGGGTCCTGTCCGTAAAATCACCCCGGGCCCACGAGCGGGTTTTTCGTCTGGGGCGAGCGTCCCCGGTCACCGGGTCCGTCCGTAAATCCCCCGGCCGACGAGGTTTTTCGTCGTGCAGGCCCCGGGGGTTTTTCGGTCACCCGGGGCCTGTCCCCTAAAATCACCCCGGGCCCCCACGAGCGTTTCGTGGGGCAGGCCGAGCCGGTTTCCCGGTCACCGGGGGTCCGTTTAAACCCCCCCGGGCCGACGAGCGTTCTCGTCGTCAGGCCGAGGTTCCGGTCACCGGGTCCTGTCCGTAACTCAAACCCCCCCCCCGACGAGCGTTTTTCGTCGTGAGGCCCAGTGTCCTCGGTCAAACCCGGGTCCTGTCCCTAAATCACCCCGGGCCCACGAGGGTTTCGTCGTGAAAGGCCCACGTTCCTCCCGGCCCCGGGGCCGGGCCCCTAAAATCACCCCGGGGCCCCAAAGAGCGTTCTCCCTCGTGCAGGCCCCAGCGTCCTCGGGCAAACCGGGGGCCCGTCCCTAAAATCACCCCCGGGCCGGGCGAGCGTTCTCGTCGTCAGGCCGGAAGGGCCTCCCGGGCACCCCCCGGGTCCCCCGTCCCCCCAAATTTTACCCCCCCGGCCCCAAGACGTTTTCCGTCGTGCAAAGGGCCCACCCTCCTCGGTCACCCCCGGGTCCCCCACCCGAAAGTCACCCCCGGGGCCCGACAGCTCGCCCCCTTTTTCCCCGGGCGCCGGACGCGTGTCCCCCGTTGGAAACTCTAGCAAAAAGGCGTGTTTCCCCGTCCGGAAATCTGGGTTGCTGTCTCGGCCGTTAAATTTCTATCGTCCCCGGCCTAGCCCCCAATAAGCGTTTTTCCCCGTCCGTTAAAAATGGTCGGTCTCGGGCCCTAAAATTTTTTTTCTGTCAATTTCCCAAAATAAGTCGGGTTACGCGGCTGTACATTGGGGCGTTTTTGGCCGATTATACTGTGCTTTTGTAATGGTTGAATCAGGGGGAACCACAGGAAGGTTTTTGGGCCCCCGGAAATTTTAAATCTTTTTCTTTAAAACCAAAGGGAAACCCTTTTGGGCATTTAAATCTGAGTCTCCCCTCTTTCCCCAATCCTTGGGACCGGGGCGAGGCCCATTCCTGGGTCGGGGAAAAGGGGCCTTTGTTAAAATTTTTAAACCCAAAATTTTTAATTCCTTTTTCAATTCGGGTTTAAAAAAGTAAAAAATTTTGTAGATATGAACTGGTAATTATCTATAGTTTCTGTTGTCGATATCAGTAGGCGCGACGGCGTCGCTCTAATTCAAATTATTGTTGATCGACTGGTGGCTTGTACAGCCTCGTGAAGGCTCGCTCCGAGAGGAAAGTGATTACAGCAACGAACATATGTTTACTTGTATTTGCAGCTGATCGATAGCACGGTTCGCAGAGATCTGATTCTCGGTTTTCGGGAGCGTTCCGAGTTTTCGTCACGGAATCCCCTCTTTCTCGGGATCGGATGTTTGTTTCGGCGAATCGGAGCGACGAAAGAATAGGAGTAAATAAAATGTACACGTGACAGCGTGACTCTTATCACATGGGATGGTGAACAAGGTCGATAATGTTGTCGTGTGTCGGTTCGAACGATCGAACCTTTCCGTTGATTATACGAGCGATTAATATAAGAGTCTATTGATTATACAAATTTATGATATGCGTCAACATACCGTCCGCCTCGAATGTGATTGACATTCGATATGAATACAATATTTGCGGTCAATGAAATTTAACGTAAATTTACAATATTCAATCGGACAGTTACAATCCAATGCCGCCCGCCATGGCGGAATGCTGTTCGCTATCATTGTTGATGTCGACCGGAAGAAAACAAAGGTTTGTAATGGGGCGCTTGAACTCGGATTCAGCCGTTTAAACAGTAACGACTCGGAACGAGCCGATCGCTGCCTGGATGGCATTTCACTATACGCCCCAGCTTCCATCGCCGTGGAGGGGCAAGTGGGATCGCGAAGTAAGACTAATCATACCGGGGTGTGGCTAGAGTTTGTACAGAACCGCCATTTAGGGGCGTTGTTGTAAGGGTATTCAAATACTATCTTTCCATGCCTTCCCAGACGCGTTCGCTTAATTGCTGCACTAGTTGCCAGCGAATAAACGATTTTTCGGCGAGTTCGAGTAAGCTCGGCTCCGGGATCGAGCTTAGGATGCGCCGATCAAAAAATGACCCGGAGTCAGAGCGGTATAATCGTCTAAAGCGTCGGACACGGAAAGCGATGGGACGAGATTTAAGAAAAGTTCGATACGGCATAGTAATGTGGTTATCTCTTCGAACGTTAAGGTGTGCGGTTCCAATAGCGCGTTTAATGTGATGTTTCATCAGAGCGTACGGCAGCCTCCCATAGGCCTCCGAATGCGGCGCAGCGGGAGTGTATGAAATGCCAGGCAGTATTTCTTGAGCTATGTAATTTGAAATGCTGGATCACGCGTGGCTGCATAAAAT
>NW_028190918.1:13503-30915 GCF_048542155.1 Nylanderia fulva
AACCCCCCTACGAAAATAAATAAATGAATGCAAGAGAAAAATATAGATCCGAAATCGCTGAACGGAATCGAACCCGAACCTTCCCTTGCCGGGCACGCTCTCCAGCAGATTCAGATCCTTCGATTCAATTTCTCTTATATTTATGTTGAAACATTTTTAAGCGCGTGTCAATTAGAGTTAACAGGCTCTGTATATAATATAAATTTAGAAAGACGGCAACAGCAATCGCGGATGAATGCGTTATCCTAACGAAACTAATAATTTCGTTGATAAATCCGGGCCAAGCCAATTTACTGGACCGCCAAGATTTAAATATGAAATAATCTCATATTTAATTATTTCACCTTACCCCCTACGGAAAAATAATGAATGCAGAGAAAATAGTCAAATGTGAACGGATCGAACCGGCCTTTCCTTCCGCGAGCTTTCACTGAGCTATTCAGATCCTTTCGATCTATACTTCTCTGTATATATTTAATTTAAACAACGATTTTAAGCCACGTTATCAAATATAGAGTTTTACAAGCTCTTAATATAAATAATTAAGTAAGACGGCAAGACCAATCGGGATACAATGCGTTATCCCGAAACTAAAATTTTTCGTTAGAATAAATCGGTCCAGGCACCAATTTACTTGGAACGGCCAGATTTAATATAAATCATATTTAGATTTATTTCAATACCCTTAACCCTACGGAAAATAATAAATGATGCAGAGAAATATAATCCGAAAATCGCTGAATCGGGATGAACCCGAGCCCCATCACATTGATATTCTATAAAATTTGGCGTTTGTATAATTTGTCAGCAGATTATCTAACGAAATAATAATTTTCAGATTAAATCCGGTGCCAAGAAAATTTACTTGGACCGGCAAATTAAGAAATATTCATTTTTGAGATTTAATTTCATCCCCTTTACCCCCTACGGATAAAATAATCAGAGAAAATTAATCCGAAAACGCTGTCGAAAACGAGCCTTTGTTGCCGCGACTCTCTTAGCGAGCTATTCAGATCATCATGGAAGTAAGTGGGAAAAAGCCTTTTACCAGCGTTTCATTAATTTTTCCTCTGTATATAAATAATTTCTAGGGGGTTAAGGTTATCTAAAAACTAATAATTTTTGTTAAATTAAATCCGTGCACAAGCACAAATTTTCTTGCACGGCCAGATTTAATTTCTAATTGAATAATTTATCCTTTAGGATAATAAAAAGAAAATGATCCGATCGCGATTGGGCCTTGTGCCCGGTCTTACGTTTAATTTTGATTCAGACCTTGTTAAATTTATTTGTACACGCTGGCTTAAAAAGTTTTACAACTTAATATATATAAATAAGTATAGACAAGACAATCGTCGTGAAGCGTTATCCACGAAACTAAATTTCGTTGATTACCGTCACAGGCCCAATTTTTACGGAACCAGATTTTAAATATGAATAATTCATTTTTGAGATTTAATTTAAACCTTTTACCCTACGAAATAAATAAATGAATGCAAAAAAAAATAGATCCGAAAATCGCATGAATCGGGAATCGAACCCGAGACCTTTCGTTGCCGGGCGACTGCTCTTCCAGCTGAGCTATTCAGATCCTTTCGATTCTATACTTTTCTCTGTTATATAATTAATGTTGGTAAACAAACGCATTTTTTAAGCCAGCGTGTATCAAATATAAGAGTTTTAACAAGGCTCTGTAATATAAATATAAATTTAACGTATAAGACGGGCAACAAGAGCCAAATCGCGGATGCAATGCGTTATCCTAACGAAACTAAATAATTTTTCGTTAGAATTAAATACCGGTGCACAAGGCACCAAATTTTTACTTGGACACGGCCAAGATTTTAAATATGAAATAATCTCATATTTTGAGATTTAATTTCAATACCCCTTTAACCCCCCCTACGGAAAATAAATAAATGAATGCAAGAGAAAAATATAGATCCGAAAATCGCTGAATCGGGAATCGAACCCGAGACCTTTCGCTTGCCGGGCGACTGCTCTTCCAGCTGAGCTATTCAGATCCTTTCGATTCTATACTTTTCTCTGTTATATATATTAATGTTGGTAAACAAACGCATTTTTTTAAGCCAGCGTGTATCAAATATAAGAGTTTTAACAAGGCTCTGTAATATAAATATAAATTTAACGTATAAGACGGGCAACAAGAGCCAAATCGCGGATGACAATGCGTTATCCTAACGAAACTAAATAATTTTTCGTTAGAATTAAATACCGGTGCACAAGGCACCAAATTTTTACTTGGACACGGCCAAGATTTTAAATATGAAATAATCTCATATTTTGAGATTTAATTTCAATACCCCTTTAACCCCCCTACGGAAAATAAATAAATGAATGCAAGAGAAAAATATAGATCCGAAAATCGCTGAATCGGGAATCGAACCCGAGACCTTTCGCTTGCCGGGCGACTGCTCTTCCAGCTGAGCTATTCAGATCCTTTCGATTCTATACTTTTCTCTGTTATATATTAATGTTGGTAAACAAACGCATTTTTTAAGCCAGCGTGTATCAAATATAAGAGTTTTAACAAGGCTCTGTAATATAAATATAAATTTAACGTATAAGACGGGCAACAAGAGCCAAATCGCGGATGACAATGCGTTATCCTAACGAAACTAAATAATTTTTCGTTAGAATTAAATACCGGTGCACAAGGCACCAAATTTTTACTTGGACACGGCCAAGATTTTAAATATGAAATAATCTCATATTTTGAGATTTAATTTCAATACCCCTTTAACCCCCCTACGGAAAATAAATAAATGAATGCAAGAGAAAAATATAGATCCGAAATCGCTGAATCGGGAATCGAACCCGAGACCTTTCGCTTGCCGGGCGACTGCTCTTCCAGCTGAGCTATTCAGATCCTTTCGATTCTATACTTTTCTCTGTTATATATATTAATGTTGGTAAACAAACGCATTTTTTAAGCCAGCGTGTATCAAATATAAGAGTTTTAACAAGGCTCTGTAATATAAATATAAATTTTAACGTATAAGACGGGCAACAAGAGCCAAATCGCGGATGACAATGCGTTATCCTAACGAAACTAAATTAATTTTTCGTTAGAAATAAATACCGGTGCACAAGGCACCAAATTTTACTTGGACCAGGCAAGCTGGAAGAGCAAAGAGTCGCCGGCAAGCGAAAGGTCTCGGGTTCGATTCCGATTCAGCGATTTTCGGATCTATATTTTTCTCTTGCATTCATTTATTTATTTTCCGTAGGGGGGTTATAAAGGGGTATTGAAATTAAATCTCAAAATATGAGATTATTTCATATTTAAAATCTTGGCCGTGTCCAAGTAAAAATTTGGTGCCTTGTGCACCGGTATTTAATTCTAACGAAAAATTATTTAGTTTCGTTAGGATAACGCATTGTCATCCGCGATTTGGCTCTTGTTGCCCGTCTTATACGTTAAATTTATATTTATATTACAGAGCCTTGTTAAAACTCTTATATTTGATACACGCTGGCTTAAAAAATGCGTTTGTTTACCAACATTAATATATATAACAGAGAAAAGTATAGAATCGAAAGGATCTGAATAGCTCAGCTGGAAGAGCAGTCGCCCGGCAAGCGAAAGGTCTCGGGTTCGATTCCCGATTCAGCGATTTTCGGATCTATATTTTTCTCTTGCATTCATTTATTTATTTTCCGTAGGGGGGTTAAAGGGGTATTGAAATTAAATCTCAAAATATGAGATTATTTCATATTTAAAATCTTGGCCGTGTCCAAGTAAAAATTTGGTGCCTTGTGCACCGGTATTTAATTCTAACGAAAAATTATTTAGTTTCGTTAGGATAACGCATTGTCATCCGCGATTTGGCTCTTGTTGCCCGTCTTATACGTTAAATTTATATTTATATTACAGAGCCTTGTTAAAACTCTTATATTTGATACACGCTGGCTTAAAAAATGCGTTTGTTTACCAACATTAATATATATAACAGAGAAAAGTATAGAATCGAAAGGATCTGAATAGCTCAGCTGGAAGAGCAGTCGCCCGGCAAGCGAAAGGTCTCGGGTTCGATTCCCGATTCAGCGATTTTCGGATCTATATTTTTCTCTTGCATTCATTTATTTATTTTCCGTAGGGGGGTTAAAGGGGTATTGAAATTAAATCTCAAAATATGAGATTATTTCATATTTAAAATCTTGGCCGTGTCCAAGTAAAAATTTGGTGCCTTGTGCACCGGTATTTAATTCTAACGAAAAATTATTTAGTTTCGTTAGGATAACGCATTGTCATCCGCGATTTGGCTCTTGTTGCCCGTCTTATACGTTAAATTTATATTTATATTACAGAGCCTTGTTAAAACTCTTATATTTGATACACGCTGGCTTAAAAAATGCGTTTGTTTACCAACATTAATATATATAACAGAGAAAAGTATAGAATCGAAAGGATCTGAATAGCTCAGCTGGAAGAGCAGTCGCCCGGCAAGCGAAAGGTCTCGGGTTCGATTCCCGATTCAGCGATTTTCGGATCTATATTTTTCTCTTGCATTCATTTATTTATTTTCCGTAGGGGGGTTAAAGGGGTATTGAAATTAAATCTCAAAATATGAGATTATTTCATATTTAAAATCTTGGCCGTGTCCAAGTAAAAATTTGGTGCCTTGTGCACCGGTATTTAATTCTAACGAAAAATTATTTAGTTTCGTTAGGATAACGCATTGTCATCCGCGATTTGGCTCTTGTTGCCCGTCTTATACGTTAAATTTATATTTATATTACAGAGCCTTGTTAAAACTCTTATATTTGATACACGCTGGCTTAAAAAATGCGTTTGTGTTACCAACATTAATATATATAACAGAGAAAAGTATAGAATCGAAAGGATCTGAATAGCTCAGCTGGAAGAGCAGTCGCCCGGCAAGCGAAAGGTCTCGGGTTCGATTCCCGATTCAGCGATTTTCGGATCTATATTTTTCTCTTGCATTCATTTATTTATTTTCCGTAGGGGGGTTTAAAGGGGTATTGAAATTAAATCTCAAAATATGAGATTATTTCATATTTAAAATCTTTTTAAAATTTATTTTAAAAAAAGGTTTTTAATGGAAAAAAAATTTAAATTTAAAAAATTTTTTTTTTAAATTTTTTAAATTTTTTTTTCCCCCCCCTCCTTGGCGCTTGTTTTTTTTTTTTCCCCCTTTTCCCCCCCCAAACCATCCTTTGTTTCCCCTCCAAAGTTTTTCCCCCGGTTACCCGGTCGCCCCCCCTTTTTTTGGTGTTGTCCGTCCCCCCGTCGAAATTAAAGTATTTCCTTGCCCCTTTTTTTAAAAAATTTAAAAAAAATTTTTCCTAAATTGTCATTTATTCAAAAATTAGTTAAACTCCCAAAAACGGGGTTTGGGCTGTCCTTGCACCCCCTTTTCAAGTAAATCTTAACAGTTCCCATAAAAATAAATAATTTTTCCCAAACCTTTTCATCCCCCCCCCTTTAAAAATTTCCTATAAAAAATAGTTACATACCAAACGAAATGCATAAAAAATTTAATACGGGAAAAAACACGGCAAAAACCACCACCAATTCACGGGGGGGTTTTAAAAAAAAAAATTTAAAAATTTTTAAACCATAACAAAAAATTTACCCCAAAACAAAATGCAAAGAAATAATACAGAATTAAATCACTGAAACCATCCACCAATTCAAAATTTTTTTTAATAAACCCCTTTTAAAATTTAAAGGGTAAAAGCGAGGAAAAAATGATTTTAACAGCTAGCAAAAATCTTAGTCACAAATTTTTTAAGAAATCGAAAAAAAAACTAGGGTTTTTTTTCCCGAAATCTAAATCCCCAAAACCAAAGCCCAAATAATTAAATAAATAAATAAAAAAAAATTTTTAAAAAACGCCCAAAACACGATCATAAATCCCACAAAAATTTCCCTCCTATTTTTTCCTGTAAATTAAGGGCCCCTTTACTTTGTTTTTTATAAAAAACATTTCTTTCTTTTTTCTTTTTTTTTTTGTTTGTTTTTTTTGAGGGAAAGGAAAACCCTTCTTTAAAAAAAGTTAATGAAAAAAATTTGCGTTTTAAAACATCTATTTTAAAAATTCTAATTGGGGGAATCGGGGAAAGACATTGCAGATGCTTTAAAACATTATCAGGAAAAAAAATTTTTTCCCTCTTTTATTTTTTGGTTTGTTTAAATTAAAACATTTGGGAAGGGCTTTTTTCTAAACCCAAAACTTCTTCACAAAAAAATGACAAATTACTTGAATATTTTTGTAATACTATTTTTCCCTATATTTTTTTAAAGTTAAATTTTTTTATTGTAACTAAACAATTAAAAATTATAATTCAAAAAAAATAATCTTAAAAATTTTTAAAAATTTTTTAAATTAAAAACTCAAAAACCCTTTAAAAAAGGCTAAAACGTAATTTTTTTTATTCTTTATGTTTGACTCATTTTAACTTTATAAAATTATTCTTCAAAGTGTAAGGGTGACTTTGGGATAAAACCTTTTAAGGGAAAAAATTTATCCAGATAGCCCAAATTTAACCCTTTTCAAGAAATTTAAAATTAACTTCCTCCAGTAATTAAATGTTTTTTCCTGATATAAGAAATTTAAGTAGGTACTCAAAATAAGTGTACATTGAATAATAATTTAAGTTCCAAAATAAGGTTTAATTTGGAAACCTTACTCGTGATAAATTTTTTCTAAAAGGGAACCCTGTAATGTATATCATGTGCCCCAAAAAATGAATTAACTAAAAAGTCAAAATTTTTTTTTAAAATTTATTAAAGTACCTACTTATATAAATACTCCATATCCCTTAAATTAAATTGTGCTAAAGACGAAACCATATATGTCCCTCAAAAATTTTGATCATTTATGTTTATTTTTTTACAAACTGATTTTTAAATTTTGTTAAAGATTTGATAAAAAAAAAAAATTAACCAGATTAAAATTATAATATTCCTAGGGCCCCTTGAAGAATTATTTTTCCCAAAGCCCTTTATTTCTTGTTTTTAACTTGTCTTAATTTCACGGTCTTTACATGAAAGGGTTTTATTTCGAGATCGTTTTATCCGGGGTTGATTGCCCAAAATTCGGGTTTTTTCACGTGATCGTATTTTTTTTTCACATTGAACTAAAACGGATACAACCCCAAACCCGATTTCGGCCGAAAAACGCCACTTTTGATTCTAAGTACTGCGAACCAGACGTCTCCAACGAGCTAAAACCCGTGCCCATTTAAAGGCAAAATTTAGATTTTGTATCATTTTCCCCAAAACCTAAATTTTTAAAAATTAAATTTCTAGAAACGAAATTTCCTTCATTAAAAATCCACCCGAAGAGCACTCTCAATTACGCCCCTACCCCTTTAAACAAATAATTCTTTAAGGGGTAGCCAATTGGGTTTATTACCCAACTAAATAAAAATTTAAAAGACGATGAAATAATTTCCCTAAAAATTTTTTTTATTGTTTTCAAATCTGGGAAATTTATTTTTAAATTTTTTTTACTTAGTTTTTGATTGTTTATGCCCAAAATTCGAATTCCATTAACCAAAAACTCAATTGAAATCAATAGGTTTTAATTATATATTACAGTTTAAAAATACATTACTTTTTATTATTTAAAAAAACCCAAATGTTCCCCAAATTTTTTAAATCTTTAATATGACAATTATTAAAATTTTTACTTTTAAAACCCCCATACCCCACAGAAATTTTAAAACATCTTTTTGGATCATCAAAATGATGTCATAAAAATTTAAAACTGTGGTTTTATTTGTTTATAAAAGAGACACGGTAGGGGCCTCGCGACCATTTTAAGGGCGTAGGGGAGAAAACCGTGTATCTTAAGGGGCGAGCCCGGCCATTTGATTTTTCTTTATAAAATTTCGAACCCCTCAAAAATGGCTAACAATCGATTTTAAATACTAGATTTAATTGATAATTGAGTTTCGAATTATAAAATAAAAGTGTCTTTATTTCGCTCTCGTTTTTTTGGTAAAAAGAGATTTTTAAATGCAAAGTCGAAAAAAATAAAAAATTTTTCTTTTAAAAAACTCCCCGCACTTTAAATCCCCCTTATCACATCGCCCCACCCCTACATAGTAGTACTTTCTAAAACGATTCACACGTAAAAAACCCCATCGCCACATATTCACAGTACACAACAAAATGCAAGATGCATTTAGTGGTTTTTTTTTGGTCCATCTCGCACTTTTTCCCAAGTTTCGATAGTGGCGCTCCCCCAAATATGGGCAGCGTGGGGGGGTTTATTTTGGGCTAACTCTCTCTCTCTCTCCCCTCCCCCCCCCATCTCTTCCCCCCTCCCTCTCTCTTTTCCCCCCCCCATCCCCTTCTCTCTTCCCCCCTTTTTTTTTTAAAAAGTGGAAAAGAGGGTGTGTCAAAATCGCTCCGCCCAAAATACTGATTTTTCCCCGGTAAACAGGGGAATTTAAAGTATAAAAAGGTTATTCAATTTTACCCCCTGGGCCCAAAAAAAAAGGGGATAACTATGAAAGTTATTTTCCGGGGTTTGGGGCTTCTGTGCCCGTGACATTAAAATTTTTCTTCGGGGCATTAAAAGCCCCTCGTAAGAAAAAGTAGACATTAACGTGGCCCAATAGTGCTGACTTTTAAAAAGGGGTTCACGGGTTTGAGTAAATCGATTAGGCTGATATTGGGGTTTTTCGGCCTTTAATTTATGGGCATGGCAAATGAATATGCAGAGTATCGATGCTCGAAATTTTGGGGAAGGCATAAAGAATAAAGTCTTTCAAATGCAAAATTTGGGTTAAAAAAAAGTTTTTTTTTAACCATCCAGGTTTGTGAAATTTAAAGCAAAAATTTTTGGACTTAACAGAATTGGGTGCCTTTAAAAGGCCCCATTTAAAGGATTTTTTTTGATTGATAGTACAGAAAAAAACCATAAACGGCATAAGGATAGGAAAAAAATCGTCTACGGGATCCGGGGGATCTGCAGGTCGTTCACAAAAAAGGGATAAAGGCATTGATGTAAAAGTAGACGGGATCATCAAACTTAAGGAAAAAAAAAATTAAAAAACCCTGTAAAAATGAAATTAAAAAATTTTTAAAAAATTATTTAAAGGGAAAAATTAGAAAATGTTAAGCAAACGGAAAATTTGAAGAAAATGATACAGGGGTAACATGTGAAATAAGGAAAATCCCCGAAAAGGGCAAACATTTAAAGGGGGGGTTAAAAGGGGAAAAGGAAAAAACTTTTATAAAATTTTTAAGCCAAAATGAAACAAAAAGAGTGAGCCACTAAAAATTAAATAAAAAAAAAAGGGGATATTAAGTTAAGGCTATGGGAATAACAAAAATTGGAAAGGAAGCAAGGGAACATTTGAAGGGGGGGGGGTTAAAACCGGCGAGGAGGTGAAAAAATTGAAGGGAACGTTCAAGCTAAGCTAAAAAAAATTTATAAAGGGTAATTCGCCAAAAATAAAAAACCAAAGATAAAAATTTTTAAATTAGGGGGAGAAGAGATAAAATTTAAAGATGAAATGAATTTAAAATAGGGAAAAAAGATCCCAAAATAAAAAGATCCCGGCAAATATGAAAATTTTTAAGAAAATTATCAAAGAAAGGAGAAAAAATAAATCTGAAAAAAAAGGAAAATGAAAAAGGGGTTCAAAAATAATAAAAAGCAAAATTAAAACCCACTACTGATATTAAAAAAGGGAAAAGAAATTGTGGAGGGAAAGAATTTTCCGGTATTTAATCAAAAATCAATGTTAAAGATTTTTTCAAATGCTGGGGATTTTATCATTTTGAAAAATTGGTACGCGAGGGGAAACATGCTATAAATGTGTGAGAGTCAAACTCTCCGGGGGATTTTAAAAAGCGAAAAAGAAGAAATGTGTGAATTAAGTCAAAAATCGAAAAACAATCTGAATTAAGCGGGGCCATACCCCCTTACCCGGAATGCCCAAATTTTTAAAGAGGGGCTACGGGAGGAAAAAGGGGGAAGCGGGCGGGGAAAGGGACGCTAAATACAACCACGGGAAAAAGGGGAGATAATACTATATAAAATGCGCAAAGTTTTAATTGCGCACAAGTGAGTTTACAAATCAGATCATAAAAAAATAAACCCTCCCTTTCCCAGCATTCTCGGAGGGCCAGAGTGAAATGAGGGTATCGAAGACGTGAAAATTTAAAGTTCCGGGTTATAGATAGTTAGATTTAAGCTGAGAATAAAGGGAAAAACGGGGGGATTTTTTTTTATACTTAGAAAGCAATTTTAAAAAAAAAATAGTTTCTAGGGGGGAAAAAAAATTTGAAACGAATTGTTGGTGTTTTGCGGTAGAAATAAAAAAAAAAATTAAAATAAGGGAGTGATAAGGGTAATATATCAAATCAACCCCAGCGATCGCACGGGGGATTTCTTGAGATTTTTTGAGGTATATAGAAGAGTTTATTAAAAAAAGGGAAATGCAGGGGAAGGAATTTTAATAAAAGACTTATGAAGATTCGTTTTATTTTTCGAATAAATCAAACGCATGCTAACTTAGGATGAAACAATTTAAAGAACCGACGAAATTAAAGGGAAAACAGTCAACAAATTTTAAAAAATTTGATCTTCCCCTAATAATAATAAAAAAGTACAGGGAAATTTTATGAACCTAAAATTAAAGGATCACGCGGGGGCTGAAAGTTGAGCTGAGTGTTTTGTAAAACGAAAGTAAATTAGAAATTTTTGTGCTAAAGGGAATTTTAAAGATTTTGAGGAAAAAAATTTGCTATATTAGGAAAAAAAAATTACAAGAAAGCCGGAATGTCATGGGGAATTGTGGGGGCATTTAGAGGGGGGAAAAAAAATTGTCGAAAGTAAAAAGTGGGGGCGTTTGATGAATGGGGCCGAGGGAAAAAAATTTTGAATTCCGAAAGTTTGGGAAAGGGGGAAATGGTTTTCCCAAAGAAATAAAAAGGGCCCGCGGATAGAAAGGGGTAAAAACATAAGAAAGCTTTTATACGATACCCCCAACCCAAAATTGGGCGAGATAAAATTGAAAGAAAAACAGTAGTAAAATTTAAATTTGGGGGAAAAAAAAGAATATTTTGGGAAATATGTAGATCTTTAAAAAAAATCCTAAAGTCTAAAGTGGAAACCTTTTAAAGAAATAATTAAGCGACCCGTAGGATAAAAGAGGTAGGAAATATATTTTTTAAATTTTAAAAGGGGTATCCAAAATGCAAAAATGCTGATAAAATTTTAAATTTTTTTATATACAAAGGATTAATAGGGAAATAAAATCCCTTTAAAAGGGCGTTAGATCCGGTGAATAATCCCCACATTGGATAAAATAAATAAAAATTTTTTATATTATCGAAAAAAAAGGAAATTTTTTGGAAATTTTTGTGACTATTAAACTAGAGCAGTTAGAAAAAAAATTTTTAGGGATTGCCGAAAAAAAAGGGACGGAAAGGGAATAAATACGATAAAATTGGGGGACAACGTTTTTTTTTGTAAAAAAAAGAGGAATTTGCGAATATAAAACAATTTTTTTTAAAAAAGAAGGTCTCTGTCCCAAAGGGGGGAAAAACCCCTCCCATTACCGATTCCAAAAAATAGATAAAACGAAAAAAACGAGCGATTATAGGGCCCATAAAAATTTTGTTACCAATATTTTTAAAAAATGTTTTTAAATTTGTATAAAGAACAAATTTAAAAAGTATTTTGGAAAATAACGATTTTTAACAAAAATCATCGGGGTTTAGAAAATATTACTCGTGTGAAAAAGCGAAATTTAAACCCGTCTTGACAATGGAAAAATTTAAAAGTAAAACGAAGGAAAAAATTTTAGGTGTAATTTTCATGGTCTTTAAAAGAGCGGGTTTGAAACAATAAAAAAAGAGAAAGATTATTAGGAAAAATGTATTATTATGGAATTAGAGGAAGGCTTTGAAGGTTTTAAAACATATTTAAATAATTGGAAACAGCAAGTTCGTTTCAAACATACAGGGGCTAAATTAAATTTTTAAAAAGAAACGGATGCCACAAAAGCTCGGTTTCAGGCCTTTAAAAATTTTTTAATATTAAAAAAGTATAAACCCAAGGGGTCCAAAAGGGGGCCAAAATAAAAAAGTTTGGGAACAAAAACCTTTTATATGTAAGTGGGAAATAGCACGGATATGAGATAAAATTGAAACCCCTTTTAAAATAATCGAACGTTGGATGAAAAATAAATAAGTTAAAAAAAAGAATGCAAGTAAAACAAGTATATGATAAATTGAAAATTTCCCAAAAAATTGAGAGGTAAAACATTTTGAAATGTTCCCCGGGGGGGAATTTAATAGAGCGTGTAAAAGACTATGAAACTAGGGATAATTTTTTGATACAGACTTCGATTTTAAGTCACGGGGATTATTTTTAAAAAAAATGGGAAAAAAACGATTTCCCTTTTTTAGAGTAGGTAATTTCATATCATGTAAAACCTTTTGGGGTTTTTATAAGACAATCATACTCCTCATTTTGATTATTGCCCGACATATTAAAGGCAAAGGGGGGACGCAATCCCCAAATGCCCGAAGGGGGCCCCAAAACAGAGTTTAATTTACTTCAATGTGATAGATACCCCAAAGGGGGAAAAATTTTAGAGGCCCTTGAAATTTAATTTTCCGTAAAAAACAAAGATTATATAAAATATGTATATTTTTTCAAGTATTGAATAACCTGTTTTCCAATTCATTTAAGGGGTAATTTTCAAAAAGTAGGGGAACCCAAAATTTAGGGAAAAACAAACAAGCGGGGAAAATCGAAAATTTAAATTTTGAAAAACAAGGAGTGCACAGAAAAAATTTTTTTTTTGAAGGAAGTAAATTTTCAAAGCCGCCAGTAGAAATTTAAAAATTGCGATAGGCTCGAATTATTTAAAAGAAGATTAAAAGCGCCCAACTTTAAAATATGTAAAATTTAAAAATGTATAAAAAAATAGCTAGAAAGCTTAAAAAGCTCATCAATCAATCTCTCCTCTCCTCTCTCTTCCCCTCTCTCTCTCTCTCTCCCCCTCTCTCTCTCCTCTCTCTCCCCCCTTTTCTCTCCCTCTCTCCTCTCCTCTCCTCTCTCTCCCCTCCTCCCCTCCTCCTCTCCCTCTCTCCCAATTTTCTCCCCCCCCAATTTCTCTCCCTCTCCGCTCTCTCCTCTCTTTCTCTCCTCTTCCTTCTTCCTTTGGTCTCTTTCTCTCTCTCCTCCTCTCTCCCCTTTCTCAAACCCACACCCGCACACCCCCCACACCCTCTCTCCCTTCTTCCCCACCCACCCCCCATTTACTTTTCGTTTTTGTTATTATTTATTTCCTTCTGATTAAACAAAACTAATCATTAATGTGAAAATTTTTCTTTCAATTAGTTTCCTTGGGAAATTTCAATCTCTAAAAAAAGTTTATCTTATAAATAGACAAAAAATTGAGTAAATAATAAAAAAAAAAACAAGGGGGTTATTTTGTTTAAAAAATTTTTTTTTCAATTAATTCTCTCCAACTATCCCAAAAATTTTAAAAAAATACTACAAATTTGCGCGGGGTGTCACACATACACCTATTTATATATTAAAAAGATTGGGAAAAAGGAAGGGGAAAAATAAAAATTTAAATATTCACTATATTTTCAAATATTTTTTATAAATTTTTGTTTACAATCAAATTTAAAAATGAATTTTTAATTATTTAAACTATCCCAAAAAAAAACATACCCTGTTTTACAAAAAAATAAAAATTTTTGAAAAACAGACTTAAAAAAAAATTTTTTAAAAATAGACTTTTAAAAAAAAAATTAAATTTAAAATATTCCCAAAATTTTGAAAAAATAAAATTTAATTTATATCAACAGGGTTTTTAAAAAATAAATTTTTAATTCTATTTTAATATTTAGACAAATTTCTCAATAACTCTAGTCACTTACCCCCCCCCTCGTTTCCCCTTAAAGGGCCAATTTATCCTCCCCCGGGGTATAACGGTTATGCCCAAAAGGGGGGGGGCAAATTACAAAAGGGTACTTTTAACTTAACTTTTCCCTTTACTGGGGGGACCCCCAATTTGTTCTTTTCCCACGAACTGTTTTTTAAACCCCCGGAAAACCCCTATCCGGCTGGAAAATCTTGCAAACTTTTTTCGGGGGGGGAATTGTTTTAAAGGGGAATTTAAAAAAACTTTGGGGGGGATTGGGGGGGTTTAAAAGGAATAATTTCAAACCCTATGTAGACCAAATGTTTACTTGGGGGGGAAAAAACCCAAGGTTGATACAAAATAAAGGGGCATACCATTAAAATTTTTTTGCTGGCTTAAAGGGGGAAGTTTATTTGGGGATTGGGCATAATCCCAAAAAAAAAAATTAAAAACAAAATGTTTGTTTTTTTCTTTTTCCCTTGGGGCCAAATTTTAAAAATTTTTAAAGTTGAATTGGAAAATGTTTGAAAATTAAAAAAATAATTTGAAGGAAAATTTAAAAAAAATTTCCTTTTCCCCCTTTGTCTGTCAAAATCAGTTTTTGGGTTTAAAAATGTGGGCCCCCTTTGGGGCCCCAGAAGCTAAAAAATAAAAATTTTTTTTAACCCCCCCCTTTTCCCCCCTTGTTTTTTTTTTTTTTGTAAAATTTTTTTCCCCCTTGGTTTTTTCTTTTTCCTATGGGTGTCCCCCGGGTTTTAAAGGCTAAAATTTTAAAAATTAAAAGCCTTGTTTTTAAAATAATTTTTCCATTTAAAATGGGTTTTTTTAAATAAAATAAAATATTGAATTTTTTCGAAAGGTTTTTTGGTAAGGTTTGGGGGGAAAAAAAAATTTTATCCCTTTTTTTTTCCCTTTTTTATGACCCCCCCCCATGGGCGGCCCCCCATTTTTATATTTTTGGAAAAAATTTGGTAATTCCCCCATTTTGAAAATTATTTTTAAGGGGTTACCTTTTTTAAATTTTAACCTTAAAAAACCCCCCTTTTTTTGGAAAATTTTTTTTGCCCAACCCCCTTTTTCCCTTTTTCGTCCTTCAAATTTTAACCCAAATTTCCCCCCCCCCCTTTTTTAAAAATTTTTTCCCCGCCTTTTCCCCCCCCCCCCCCATATAAAAAAAACAAAGGGATAATTTGGTTTTAAATTTTTAATAAATAAAATTTTTAAAATAAAATTTTAAAAGGAAATTTTTTTTGGGTTATGTAAAAATTATTTTAAACAAAGAAATTTGGGGGAAACATTTTATAAATTGGGTTTTATTTTAAAAATAAAAACCAAAAATTTAAATTGGTTTAATCTTTTAAAAACCCCAAAAACCTTTTAAAAAAAGGGAAAAAAAGGCCCACCCTTAAACCCCCCGCCCATTAAAAACAGGAAAATTTTCCCTTTTTCCCCCTTTTTTTTATTAATTTTTCCTTTTTCCCTTTGCCCCAAAAAACCCAAAAGTATAAAAATTCCTTGGAAAAATTAACAAAAAGAAAACCCAAAGGGGGGAGAATCCTTTGGGCCAAAATTTAAAACCTTGGGGGGAAAGGAGAGGGGGCAAAAACGGGGGGGAACCTTCCATTGGCCCCCAAACCATGGTTTTTTGAATTTCCTTATAAAAAAAAAAAATTTTTAAAAACCCCCTTTGGAAAAAAACCCCTTAAGGGAAATTCTTATTTAAAATTAACCCCAAATTTCAAAACCCCGGGGAGAATTTATTAAAAATTATCCCCTTGCAAAAAATGTAGAAGGGCCTTAACCCTTTTCAAACCCATTTAAATTTTTGAAATTGTAATTTTAAAAATTAACCTTTAAAAACCCATGTAAATCGAAAAAAATTGAAATAAATTTTTTAAAAAAAACCTTGCCCAAGTTTAAATTAATTAAACCCCTTTAAATTGTTTTTAAAAAATTTCGGGAAAAAATAAATCGTAAAAAAATGAAAAAGAAAAAAAAAATTTGGCCAAAAAGTTTGAAATTGTACCATTTAAAAAAACTTAATCTTTAATAAAAAAAATTTTTAAAAAAAGCCAAAGTGAAAGTTCCCCTTTACCAAAAAAAAAAAAATTTTTTTTTTAAAAAATTTTTGTTAAAAAACGGGGAGCGCTTCTAAAAAAATATTCTAAAAATATTAAATTAAAATTTTTTACTTTTAAGCTCATTACAGTTAAAAAATTTTTTGGGGGTTTACTTAATTAATGTTACTTTAAGGGGCTTGAATTTTTGGGAAAATTAGGGAGCGCGCCCAGGTTTTTTTTTAAATAAAATTTTTTTTTTTTCTTTTTTACATGGGGCATGGACTTGGCAAACTTGTTTTTCTTTTTTTTTAAAAATAAGTTTTTTTAAAGGTTTCGATTCACATTTCAAAATTTTAAAATTTTTCTGATTCATTATCCACTCAAAATATGTCTGCCCAAATTTAATTTTTCCCCTGGTACAAGGGTTTTTACTTTTACTTGGCGCAATTTTTTTTTTTATTTCCTTCTTTTGTTACGTTGTACATGGGTTTATATCCCATAAATTTTTCCAAAAAAAATTTTTATTGTACTGGGTTTTCAATGTAGGGGTTTTACATAAGTTTTGGGAATGGATAATTTTTAAAACCCAAATTTTCCCGGGGGTTTTCAAAGGGGTTTAATTTTTTTAAAAATTCACTGAGTTTTGGGAAGGGGTTATTTTTTTATAGGGTTCTAAAATAGGTTTTCCAAAGGGACGATTTTACATGGGTTTTCAATGGTTTTTTTTTGCCCTAGGTTTTACCTGGGTTTGGGAAAAATTTTTTTTCATGGATTTTTTTCATTGGGGTTTTCAATAGGATAGGTTCTACATGGGTTTTCAAAGGATAATTTTTGTTAATGGCTTGCCCCTTAACCCGGGCCCCCTTTTTTTTTTCCTTTTTTTAAAAGGGGAGTTTTTTGAGATTTAAAAATTACTGTGGGGTATTTTGGGGACATATATTTTTCATACATTTATATGATATTTCAGCTACCCCCCAAAGTCATTCGAATATCGAGCCATGTAATATGTTTATAGATGTAGTATCGGACCCCCATAACGCTAATTTGGGTTTAGGGAGAAAAGGGTTTGGGGGAGGGGGCCCAGGGACTTAATTTTTTAAGCAGTCGCCCGGGAAGCGGAAGGTTTCCCGGGGTTTGAGTCCCCGGGCTAGTCCCCCCCAAAGGGCCCCATTTTTTTTCGCGGGAAACCCACATAGATTTCTGTTAAGCGTTTCTTTGAAAAAAATTAATCCTTTTACTTTTATTTTTATTTTTTTTTTTATTTCTAATGTGTTAAAAAAAAACAATACCAAAAAAACGCTAAGTATTTTTTTAAAAAAATTACAATTTTTTTACTTTTTTTTTTAATTTTAAAAAAAATTTTTATTTAACTTTAAAATTTTTTTTTAATTTTTTAAATTTAATTTTTTTTTGTCTTATAAAATTTCCCTTTTTTTTAATGTACGTTTTAAAT
>NW_028190918.1:32541-44205 GCF_048542155.1 Nylanderia fulva
TGGCAGTAATAAGACGCGTATGTCGTCAACAAGGATGCGCGCCGAATTCGCGGAAATAATATAGAGTGCTCCATTAAAGTCTCCCCGGATTTCATATCTATCTTGGAAAAGCCGCTACTTAGCGTGATCGAACACGGAGGGATCCCTTTGACATCAGAGTAGAATCGGTGTTTTGTGGCATTATTACAAGGTGCTCGTTACCCGAAGGAGCGAAAGAGAGACAGAAGGTGGAGGAGGGTGAGAGGTGGAGGAAGGATTCAAGTGGGAGAAAGAGAATAGGAAGATGAGCGGATAGGAGTAGCAAGGTGAGGGAGACTACGGACAGTACATTTTCGATTATGGCTGACGTGCGCATACGTGTGCTTCAATGGTGATGTGCAGCTGGCATCGTGCTGTTGCGCGATTCCTGCCGCCACTTCGGTCATGCTAGTGGAGTTCGCGAATGAAGGATAAGCACTTGCAAGCCGTTTGGGCATTGCTCGATCCCGAAAGCAAAAAGTACTTCGTGCCTGCAATAAAACACAGTCCGCGGAGGACTGCGGACAGAATCGTCCCTTATTCCGCCCTTTAGATTCCGCGCCCGCAATGCGTCGATCGAATCAATACTTAAGATATAAAAAGAACTTTTCTCGCTCCGATGACTTTCCATAAGTTAACGCTGTTGTAGAATTAGCTTTTGGCTAGAGAAGAGGGCACGTTTTATTTATTTATGCTTGTTATAATTCATTTGATACTTTTTATTTTCTAGGATTTAAGTACTAATTTAAGAAATAATATTTCATATATATTTCAAATCTAGAACAGTCATATTCGAATTTTTAGATTATAAGTACATTGCACAAACCTGCAAAGTTGGAACTAAGCATTTAAAATGTACTTTACCCTCAAAATTTCAAAAATTCAAGGATCTTAGAATTCAATTTATGGATTTTGAAATCCGAATCAAAGTCCAATTATAAATCGCAATTGTATTTTCTAGGATTCAAATAAGCTTTAAGAAATATATTTCATACTTGTAATGTCCCAATCTCTATAACAGTTATATTCGAATTTAGATTATAAGTACACCTTGCAATATTCGAATTGTACTTTATAGGTATATTGTGTATCAGGTGCTGGAAGTTGAGCAATTTGCAGCGGGGTGCGAGTCCTGATGGACCCCCACACGAGTGACTAATTGTCGAGTGTCTTACGTGATACATATACTATTTTGTATTACAATAGCAGGCAAAGTGACTTTGTCGGCGTTTTCTCTGTGCGCGAGGTAGCCCGATCGCACGCCGCCATCCTTGCGGCGGCACGGTGCGGGAATGAGCCATATGGCCAATGGCTTTGGAATGCTGCGTTATTCACCGTCACCGCGGTCGTCCTAGATGGCGGTCGTGGGGAAATCGGCCGCTTCCGCAGTAGAAACACGCACAGCAAGTGTCCACTTTGCCTGCACGTGTATACTCAATTACTTTGCACGTAAGACCAATTTTTTTGAGAGGTAATCGAACTCTCACAATAATAAAAAAAACAGAAATGTATTCTATGTTTTTGTTAAAAAAAAAAAAAAATGTATACTTGCAACTTGTCACACACTTTCTGTCCTACTCACAACACCATTTTTATCTATCCCTACGAATTTCGCATAAGTAGTCATAAAATTTGATATACTTGATTCGAATTATTTATATTTAAATTAACTGACTGGCTATTGTTTTCTCAAGAGTGTATTGATAGTATAATAGGATCGCACTAATCTCGTAAAGGTCGAGTCTACTTGAGGTGGATTTTTGTAAACAATTATGATTCAAAACTATATACAAACAAATTCTAATCTACTTATAAACACTTATTCTATTGTTATCATGTATGCAAATACATCTTAAAAAATAAATATTAAGTAAGTTATAATATTACATTATGAAGTAGAACAAATAAACACTCACGGGAGGTCTTTATTATTCGCTTGTAGTAAAATTATTCCCGTAGACGTTTAGCATATTATACAATTTTCTCTACGAAGTGTTGTGTATACTTTCAAGAATCATTAGTGAGTTTCGGAAATAAGAGGAGGAAGCTCAAGTATGCGCGCATTCGTATCGATTCAGCTGCTTTCTGTTCACGGCGAACATGTGACGGAGAAATTATTCTTATTCGTCGAATCCGACCGCAACCGTTAAATATCGTTAAGAGGATCACGCCTCACCGGCGTGGCTCCCTTTGTTCCGCAATCTAAGGAAAACTTTCCTTCAAATCGTCGCTTGCGACTTTTAAATGTCCTTTGATACCGGCTCCCGCCCTCGCGGTAAGGCGCACGAAAGGGGCTCTGTGGAAAAAAAAGAAAAAATAAAATAAAAAAAAACCTGCATGATGGCGCCTTTAAAGGTACTCAAAAGGGGATTCATAAAACGAGCTAAGACGTCGATTTCCACGTCCTTTCTCTCTCCTTCTTGCACAAACTTCTCTTTGTAGCCTGTCTTTGCGGCACCGCGTGTAAGTATATTTCCCGATACGCGATGGCGGCTTGTTTCAATGTAAAAATCCGCATACACAGATATACCCACACAACACACACACACACACACACATGCGACACGTAAAATTTTTCTTGCAATGCGCGATCATTACGGGTTTTTCGAAAAAAAAAGCACAGGAGGAGACAAATGAGATAAACGTTGAGAACTTATTTCGTTTCTGATAATATTCTATAAAATAAAATAATCGCTCGTTTTATAACATTTAGAATAAAAGCAAAATTATATAATCAGACGAAATTTTATTTTGTTAGAAAAATGTTTATACTGATTCCAAACAGCACACATACCCCGATGACGTTCAGAGAACGTCCTAAGAATATTCGAATATCCTCTGGATATCCTCACAGAATGTCTAATATCTGCAAGATAGGTAAAAAAAAAAAATAGAATTATCTGTCGTCAAAATATATTTTTACAAACGTATTAAATATTTCTAACTTTTCAAGAATTCTTTTGAAAACTTTTATTTAATATTATATAGTTTTTAACACATTAGAAGTCGAATTTTTACGTTCAAATATATCAAATGATTCACCGGTGCGTGGAAAAGTTTCGGGATGATATAAACAATTAATCGTCCCCAGGATAAAAGTCGAACGACCCGAAATAACTTGACAGCGCTCTAAAGGATTTGTCGAAAGGCTTGCGATTATTAACTTTTTCGAAGCGTCGGAAGCTGCGCTGTGCGTGCAAAAAGCCGTGGTTTTTCCCCCAATAAAGCATGAAAGGGACTTGGGCGCGCTAATGGAACGAAATTACAGAGACAAAAGGCAGTCGATATATAAGAGGTGCTATATCATGTGCCGTCTTTTATTTGCAATTATTCGCCATCCGTGTCCCTTATTTCGAGCAATATTATAGATGCACTATACTGTTTATAACGATTAATAAAAAAATTTTTGAAAAGAAATTTCAGAGAAATGCAAACGAAAATAGAATCTTACATTTATTGCCTTTAAAGCAATTTTTTAGCAAAATTTTAAAATCTTATTTATATGTACATACATATACAGATGGCGCCACTTTTGAGAAATTTATTGATCACCACTTCTTTTAATAAAAAACTTTTTTTAACAAAAGTTGTAGTCTCTCATCGAGAAAATTTAACCATATGTATTAATTAGAATTTTCTTGATGTGTCCATAGTTATACAATTTATTAATTTGGAATATTAGTGTTACACGCCGAGAGATACTTTTTCGAAAGTAACGCCATCTGTAACAATCTGTAAACAAATTGATATTGCTACCTTATGTTTCTCGTAAAATCAAACAACTTTTGCACAAAACATTTTGTGTAAAAGACCCTAACAGCACACATATTCCGAGACGTTCAGAGAACATCCTGCGGATGTTCGAATATCTTCTGGATATTCTCTGAATATCTTTCGGATATGTTGTGCCTTATTAGAGGATATATCCTTTAATAAGGAGACGCAAAGACAAAGATATTTAGAGTCATTTAAATGTCTCACCCTATACAATATATTATAATAATATATAAATGATAATTGCATAATTAAGTGTTCTGTAGTAATATTTGGGAATATTAAAAATTAATTGAAGAATTTTTATACAATGTCCATACAAAATGGCACACCCTGTATACATCAGAGAATCCATCTATAAGCGTTCCACCGCTGATGATCGCGAAAGTTATACGGAAGGCTCCGGCGAATGAATGGTATTTCAACCGTTTCCAGCCCCCTTGACTCTCCTCTCCTCGCCCAATGTTCCTGTCGCTCTTCCACGATGGAAGCTCGGCAGCCCTCGTCACCATGGACCATTTACCAATACCCATTCGCCCTTCTTTTATATATATGCCCGTGCTGTCCGCTCTAGATTGAAGAATACCGACCACTTTCTCGCGTTTTTTCGTTGGACAGCGACACTTTACTGACATTTTCCACTCTCTCTCTCTCTCTCCCTCCCCTATCGAAGCGACGATCGACCCAGAATGTAGTCAACTTTTCAAGATAGGATAGGATAGGTAGGTAGGGTAGTACACTGGTTCGAGCGATTCGTCTCGGCGAATCGAGGCTTGTGATCCATCAGCTGGTAATTGACAGTGAAATAGTTTGCGCGCGTAGAGCATTTATTACACATAGCTTCGATATCTCGGCCTCTGTGTTATCGGTCGCAATTACTTCGAGCATTGATGATCGTGAAGCGACGCATTCATAGAAATTATAAAGTATTCAGATATTAAATACATTATTTCATCGAAGTAACTTTTCACAATACAATGTACAGTATATGTCTCATAAGACATAGTATATGCACATATTTATATACCGATGTATGTTAGGAGACAAGCTTCTTTTATATCGGGGACTCTTGAACGAATAAGTAAAAGAGCTCTTCTTCTATATGCATTATACAAAGGTCTCAATTATATTGCTTGATTTTACTAGAAAGTGACATATTTAACTATATATTCCAAAATATTCAAAGAAAAAGATAAATCATTCACAGTTAGGTTAGGTTCTATAAATCCCCTTCGTATTTTTTCTACAAATCCTCTATTATTTTTGTATCAAAGACAAGAACTCAAGTTGAAAGAGAGGTATTATTTTATCATGTATGTGAGAATCATATATATACGAACTTATATATGAACCCTCAAATATACTGAAGCATAATATGAAAGAATCATTTCTTTCAAAAAAAGATGTCGCAAAAAGAATCACTTGGGTGCATAAAAATGTAAATCCTAATTGGAAAAATGTTACTTTTTCCAATAAACTTCTTTTTGCATACGGAATGCTATCTATCAAACTTGGTCTATTCACACAAACACATTTCTTCAGAGAACATCCGATAAAGCGCATGCTTGAAGTTGCTTCATATCAAGATTTGCAAGGGAAATTTTTAAAAATTTTGAGAATTTTGGGTGTGCTAAAAGATGGTCAAAATCTATTAGAGGAATTATTATTTTTAAAATGGATTTTAAAAATCAAGATTAGATTCTTTAAAAGGAAACAAATCAAAATATCGAAGTTATTTTTGCTATCTAGAAGAAAAATAATATTTAAAAAATTTGACTTGGCCATCAAGTCACTCAATCCAAATTAAAATCCAATTAAAAAAGCCTTCTTTAAACTGGGGTTAATGAAGAAAAGAAGGTGCGCGCATGGGTAAAAATTTTACAGATAAAACAATTATCCAACAGATTTGTTTGATATGCATCTATACTATATTTGAAAAATATATTTTTAAGCTGTAAAATTAGTGAAAAGTGTGCTTTGAAGATGTCAGACATAATTAAGTGGACAGTTTATTGAGCAAAAACGTGGTAGTTTAATTGAATAAAAATACATATGTAATTTTTTTCATTTTTTGATATTAAATTTAAAACCAAATTACAACAAAAAGGGCAAAGAGCCGTAGCAAGAAAGTCGTGCTATTGTATAATAATAATAGACTAATATGACATGTAAAATAATACGTTTCGGTTTATTTTAAACTATCTTCAGTTATAAAAATTAGATTTACAATTCATAACAATTAGATATCGAGTCGCAGAAAATTATAACATAAAAAACGCACGAAAATTACATTAAGTGTCGCATTGCATTGGACCAAATATTTAGCCTTAGGATCAATAACAATTTGATAACTGGCAGGAGACATAACAACCGGCGGGAAACCGGGAGAGAGCGTGTTGTTCTTGTCACATATATACTGAGAAATCCCAAGATTCTAATTAAATGTTATATCAAATTTGGGATTTTATTAGACATTCTATGAATCAAGATAAAACCGAGATAAAACAAGGGATAAAACCCAGGGATGAAAGAACTGTGAATATGGTAACAGAGACCAACATTCGGTAAATAAAAAGGGAAAAAATAAATAAGACAAAAAGAAAAAAAAATAAAAATTAAAAAGAAGAAAAAGAATGAGTAAAACACAATGGGGATATAAAAAAAATATATATACCAAAAATGTGTGTAATATAAACTAAATTATATATAAAATATATATGTAATAAATAAATTGTATAATAAAAAAAAATATATATATAAAAAATATAAAAACAATGAAATCCAATGACTTTTCAAGAGGTTTTTTCTTTTTAATACACAGTCTTGCGTACACAAAAATTTTTGCAAGTCGCGAATAATGATAGTTCTTTGAGACAGAATGGTGGTCTTTTCCCAAAAAGTTGGCGGACAGTGTGTAAGGAACTCTCGGACGAGGGAGCGAGCGATTACGAAACGACGGTAACGGAGTTAGACAATCCGGGCAAACGATAATTTGACCCGACGGAATAAGTGCCAGGGCAACTTCGAGATTCATGGGCCCACAGGAATGAACCCATCCTCTTCCTCTTTCCTCTTTCTTCTCTCTTTTCTCTCTCTCTCTCTCTCTCTCTCTTCACTCTCTTCCTTTCTCTTTGCCATTTTACACGGCTTTCACGGTCGAGCAGTCGGGTTCCCGGGGGCTTCCTGACATTGCGCTGTTGTTACGGTGTACTCGCGCGATCCTCGATTATCTACGTCGCTGAGAATTAGTCGCTCGCCGCCGGCTCGATTTATTCAGAGGTGGCTCCTCGGAGGAAAGCTCGCAGTCCCGATCGTGTTCATCAGCTAAGAGGAGAGGGGGTTATAGGTCTCTCGATGGTTAAAACAAAGTCACGAGGCAACGAACTGTTCTTTCAGCCGCGAAGCATAAGGCCAGATATAGATTATGGATAATGCGAACGATACAGTTTCACAGCAATTATGGCGAGATAAAGTCATGCAATTGAATATTGGAAGAATAGGAGATACACTGCGAGAAAATTGTGTTCTCTTTTTATAAGAATGTTCCACTTATTTTAAAATACTCCCCAGATAGTAAGATACGTGATTAGGACGTCATTTTTTAGTCATTACCCAGAAAGCAAAATGCTAGCAAATGCGTGCAGATTGACAGCCAAGACCCAAAATTTCTATACCAAAACCTTTAGCCATCTGTAGCCGCATTAAGTTCGTGTTTTGTCGACAAAATCTTTTGACAGGCAATGTGAGCAGATTGGCAGCAAAAATTGCGCAGAGTCTATTAGCGGCTCTGTCGCATTTCTGGCAACAAATTTGCCAACATTGTTTGATAGGGGCAACTTATTGGGTTTGATTCAATTGGTTTATGTTAAATGTTATTAACTCGTGAACATTTCTTTTAAATCGCTCAAGTTTTCTTTTTCAAGAAATTATTAAGTTCTCTATCCAGTTTCCAATAAAAAAGTTAAAGAACATCATACTGTAATTGATAAGATAAGTGCTTACAGGCAATTCAATAGAATTGTTAAATACATTTCCAGAGTGATAAGTGATTTGGTTTGTAAACGTCGTCATCACAATTATTGTGAAAAATTCGAGAATTAAAAGAAGAATTTCGCAAAATTTACCGGAAGGGGTGATAAGTAAAATGTAGTTTCTGATTGCGCCTCGCCGGGGAAAACTAGTGACGATTGTCGTGGGGAAAAGCGCACAATAGGAATGCTCGGAGTCATTTGCGACGACGCATTGAAGAGGAGCTGCTACTCGGCGAGAGATGCGAGGAGTGAGGAAGAGAGTGGAAAACGAAGGATCGTCAACCATACGTTACGAAAAAGATTATCGATACCTTGTCGAGACATCTCGTTTTACAGGCTAATCCGTTTTCAAAAGGAAATCAATTGTATAGATCGTTATGCGACAGAATAAGGTTGTCGTTTATTTACTCGACGAAATAAAGATTGTCGTTTATTTTCTCGGTGCTAAAACTTTTAAATGAGAAGAAAAAAAGAGATGGATTTTGTGTTTAAAAAAATCAATAAAATTTGCATTTACTTCGAATTATGAAAGAAAGAAGTATGAAAATATTTATAATGTAATAAAAAAAAATAATCTAATCTAAAAAACTAATTTAATAAAATAATATTGTTGTTTAAAATGTAAAAAAAAACAAATAAAAAGTGTGAAAATAATAACCTAACAAAGAAGTGATTGCTTGTAATGTGGGACAAGGAGGAAAAGAAAAAAGAAGAAGAAGAAATAAAAAGTACACGCATTCATGCGCGAAACTCACAATCAGTGAGAGGAGAAATGCATGTAAACCGACAGAAACGTAAGATGGATGAAGAGGAAAACGTGATATAACGTTGATGTTCAACCCAATTACCCGGGGAGAGTATCTAAAGTCCACATCTTCTCGTTCCGGAGTAACGGGATAAACTGGATTAACTTTGCTCAAATCGAATAGCTGGCGAATTTTATGGCAATTACACTGAACAAAAGCGCCCTCTACAAGCATTGAAACTTGGATTCAAATATCACTTGAGAAAAGCGTAGCTTTAAGGGAAAACGATTCCGCGCAATGCCATTTTATACTTAAAAATGATATATTTATATTTAAAAAATTTATTATAACTTATAAATAGTTTATATTAAAAAAAAAAAATGTATAAAATCAACAATTTAACCATTTTATTAAAATAAACTATAACCTTTTACTTATATGTGTGCAATTGTAATGATGTATAAAGAGAAACAATAAATATTTAGGAAACTTTCGTTTTATGAAATAATTGAGTAATATTTCCAACATTTAAATTTGTCAATCTTTATATTTCGTTCTGTAAGCTATTGTGAAAGTTCATCCAAGGCTTTTCCTTGCTATGGCTCCTTTTATTAACGCATGTAAAAATTTATCTTAAGCTTACTCGGGGTTTTATCGTTTACCAGTTTAAAGAATTTTCAATGTTCCGAGATACGAGTATTATAAAATCAAATATTGAAAACATTGTTCTATTATCAAAAATTTTGGAAGAAAAATAGACTTCGACTAAAATTCCAAAAATATAGCATAAATTATACATTCTATAGATTTATTTTTAAAAGAATATATTCATGAACATGTAATATATTCCATATAATAATATAACATTACACCACCCGCGCGCGGGTACCCTCCGAATTAAAAAACCATCTTTTGTGCCCGACACGGATTCGCGGAACCAGAGATATGTAGGTGGGGGGTTACCCCGCGAAAATGCACAACAGAAACCGATCGTCTCGCCGGTGCGGATGGGTCCGGGACCCCATTGGTTGTTGAATCCCCGGCGGTGACAAATTGCGATGTTCGGGGAAACGGGAAAAAGGGGGAAAATTCGATTTGTAGAAAAAAATTTTGTAACGAAAAATTTTTTAAATTTTTTTTTTCTCTTATTAAAGAATTCCTAAAGCGAACAAACCAAACCCCCGGGGCAATATAATGCGCCCTCTTTTTGGGGGAAATTAAAAATATCGGCGTTCCAACTGACTTTTCCCCTGACGTCATTTTTTGGGCATATTTAATTTATTAAAAAAAAAGACATTTTGTTTGCTTTTTTTTTGCTCTTTTTATTTTTTTTCAACGCACGCACACAAGTCAAATCGTAATGAAAACTATTTTTTTAAATTGGTTTTTTAAACAAAATTTAAAAAAGATAAAAATCTTTTTTTCTGTATTTTAATTTCCCAGGGATTTTGATTTTATTTTCCCATAAAAAATGTTTTTTTTTAAAATAAACCATAGATGATTTTGACAGCTGTCTTTCATTCGAGATGTCACATCAGAAAAAATAGAAAAGGGGAAAATTTTTTACAAATTTTCCCGTTTTTTATATAAAATTGAACTTCTTTAAAAATCATTGAGGTATGTATATTGCAATCGTAGAGAAGCATTTTTAAATTTCTGTAAAATTTAATTTGACAAAAACTAGAAGTACGAAAATAATAATTGGGGGGGAGGGGGGGGGTTGAAAAAAAAACAATTGTAAAAAATCTTTTTAAAAAATTTCATACCCCAAAAATTTGGGGCATTCCCCAAAGAAAACGACAATATAATATAAATTTCCTTTTTTAAGGGAAATTAGCCCGATAAAAAATCAAAAAATTTCGAGACGACAGGGGAAAAAACCAAAAGCGACGATGAAAAGGTGATTTTTTTTCAAAGCTGAATGGCATTATAAGAAAAAAAAAGGTTTACGCTATAAAATTAAAAAATTTTTTTTTTAAAAAACTTTTTTCTCGAAAAACCCCATGTCAAAGGTTTTTTGGGATTTACAATTTTCATTGACTTAAATATTGGTTTTTTATTATCCTTACAATTTTCTTTAACCCTTAAAAACCCCGGATTTTTTCAAAAATCATTTTTAATTTGCCAAAAAATTTTAAAAAATTAAATTTCCCAAATTTTTTTGTTTAAAAATTAAACCAAAAGGGAAATTTTATTTTTTAGTAAATTTTTGTCAAAAATTTAAAGGGGGAAACCTTTTTCGATTATTGTTTTATCGAACCAAATTTTATATTTTCGATTTCCCCTTTGTGTATTCTTAAAAAAATTTTTCCCGTATTTTAAATTTGTCGAATATAAAATGCTTCTCTACAAATTGCAATACATCATCAAAACCCCGGGAATCTCGATTTTATATGAAAAATTTGAAATAAAAAGTTTTTCCCTTTCTTATTTACATTCGAAATTTCAGGGCGAAAATGTCAATAACCTCATCATAATATAAAGCTTTTTTTAAGAAACCATATACATTTTTGGGGACGAAAAAAAAACACATTTCCTAGGAAAAAAAGGGAAAACGAAAGAAACACTGTTATCTTCTAAATCTGGATTAAAAATCTAATCAAAAGGGGTAATTAGAAATAAAAATTTTTTCATATGGTGCCCCGCATTTTGGGCGGAGTTTGTCATTTGGGTGAGGGATCCTCTTAAAGCGACAAAAAATAGAAAATTTAAAATTAAATAATTTGGGGTTTTTTAAAAAAAAAAAATCGGAAAGGATTCCTTTTTAAACGACTTAAAACTAGTTTTCACCTAACCTGCAACATGTAATATAATCTAATTTAATCATTCCCGACCGCAATCTCGTTAAATTTCAATTAAAAGTTTATATGTACTATGTCTATACTTTCTTTACGGGGTTTTTTTTTTCCCCCCTTTTTCTTTTAAAGTAAAGTACTTTTTATTGATAAAGTAAAACCTATTTTGCATTTTTTTCATATTTTTTTGTCTATAATGCCTGTTTGGGCAATTTTTGGAACCTTTGGATACAAAATCTTTCTTAATAGAATGGTTTTTTTTTATTTTTAAAAATTTTCCTAAGGGAGTATAAGGCAGGT
>NW_028190919.1:0-44178 GCF_048542155.1 Nylanderia fulva
ATTTAATTTCGAAACTTCATAGGGAAAAATGCGGAAAAATATAGGTCCGAATCGCTGAAGCGGGAATCGAACCCGCGTCTTTCACTTTCCGGGCGACTGCTCTTACCAACTAAGCTTTTCAGACCCTTTCGATCCTATATTTGTCATTTTGCCTTTTTAGTAGAGTTAGTAAATACCGCCGTGATTAGCCCAAGGCGTGAATATAACTCAGAAATAAATATTTTTATCGGCTCTCAATATAAAATAATGAAGTTATGCTGTCTTCTAAGTGGGCAATAGAGCCAAGGAAACGAACGAAAAATTAATTAAACGGAACTGGATCTCAATTTGAGATCCCAAAGTTCCACATATAAATTAATTCGAAACTTAATATGGAGAAATAAGCGAGAAAATATTAGGTCCCGAAAAGTCGTAAACGGGAATGAAACCCGGTTTCATTTCCGTGCGACTCTTTACCAACTAAGCTTCAGCCCTTTCTCCATATTTTATTTGCTTTTTAGTGATGTTAAAAATCCTTGCTCTATTCGCCACAACTTAGAAGACAGCATACATTATATTATTTTATATTGAGAGCCGATAAAAATATTTATTTCTGAGTTTATTCACGCCTTGGGCTAATCACGGCGGTATTTACTAACATCTACTAAAAAGGCAAATGAAAAATATAGGATCGAAAGGGTCTGAATAGCTTAGTTGGAAGAGCAGTCGCCCGGAAAGTGAAAGACGCGGGTTCGATTCCCGCTTCAGCGACTTTTCGGACCTATATTTTTCTCGCTTATTTCTCCATATGTAAGTTTCGAAATTAATTTATATGTGGAACTTTGGGATCTCAAATTGAGATACAGTTCCGTTTAATTAATTTTTCGTTTCGTTTCCTTGGCTCTATTGCCCAGCTTAGAAGACAGCATACTTTATTATTTATATTGAAGCCATAAATTGTAACAAAAATTTTTGGATCCCATTAGGTTTCACACTTAATTTAAAATATGATATTTAGTATTAAGGCAAAATTTATATTTGGGTAAAAATAATTTTTTATTTTTGACCCCTTCGACGTGCCGCGTTTTACAAAACATCTGTAGCTTTACTTGATTTTGCAACCATATTTTCAATTTTGTATTCCATTAACTTTTTCACCATTATTTTTACTAATCGGGAAATTTTCTGTAACATGTATTTCAAAAATTGTAGTTACTTTCACTTATTTAATTAATTTTTAAATAAAAAAATTTTTTTAAAATTTTTTATTATTTTAGCACAAAATACATATTTAAAATAAAATTTTAAATGTTTATATAAAAAAAAAACACTGAAAATTTAAATATCCCTTTTTAATTTTTTTTTAAATTTTTTTAAATTTTAAATAATGCAGAACATTAAAAAAAAATTTTTAAAACATTAAGTTTATAAATGAATTTTTTCATTTTATCAAAATGAATAAAATAGACAAAAATAAAAAATAAATAAATTGTGTGTATTGTGGAAAAATGAAGACGAGTAAAATCATAATGAGTCTGATCGATATTTATCAATTTGTTTCATATTGAATTCATCCAACTATCCTCTTGAAAAAATAATGTTTTGATTTTTTGTTTAATTTTCGGATACCATGGAATATAAAAAAAAAGTAAAAATCGGGATATGTTTCTGAAAATAATAAAAGGGGAAACAACCAAACTCACATCAATTCTTAATATTTTCTAGGGCCTGGGAAAAAAAAGTTTCGAACCGAGACTATAACTGTAATTTTTTTTTTTAAAGGAACGATTAAAACGAGTTGGCAAAAAAGGGGCCAAGGGAAAATACTATTTTACAAGAAACCATACGTAAAAACATATTAAAAATTTGGTATGTCCCCCTGAAACCCTTTTTAAAACCCAGGAACTGGCATAAAGTTATCACGCAAAATAAGTCCTAAAGGGGAAAAAAAGATGAGATGAGAAAAAAACCCCGGGAATCGTAGGAACTAATTTTATAGCAAAACCAAAAACGTCTTCTTTTAACAACACCTTCCTTTCAAAAAACCCCGGAAAAAACTTTTGGGTAGCAGGAAGCACCACTAAGATATTTAATAGGCCATAACTTGGAATAAATTACAGAAAATCAAAAAACCACTTTTATGTCACTCCGATTGGGGGGGAAACCTTGAATCCCCTTTTGTATTTTTTTTCCAAAAATTTTGCGGGAACCCCCCAAGAAAACAAACGCAAAATACGCTCTTCAACTAGGGGGGGAAATATGGGGCTTTTTGAAGTGTAAAAGGGAATAATAATACGCGACTTTTAATCAAAAAAAAGTACCCCCCTATGGCAAAACCCCCGCATAAATTTTAAAACCAAAAGGGAAAAATTCAAAAAGGATAAAATATCAGAAAAGTAAAAAGTGGGCATCCTTCCTTTTTTCGGGGGAAACTCAAGAAAAAAGGGATTTCGGAATACTTAACGATATAACCTGGGATTGTTTTGAAAATTTTTAAAAAACAAAATTCAAAATGCAAAGACATTTTAATCTAAATAAAATAATTTTTTTATTTTTTTTGAGGTGTATGATGGGGGGGGTGTTGTATATATTTTGCTGTTTTTTCTATTTTGTTGATCACTACCACATACAATTTATCAAGTTATAATTTGTTTTTTAGGTTGGGATTTTTTTTTGGTTTTTCCGGCCCTGGGTTGCACGCCTGTTCTCTACCCCCGGGAATCGAGCCTGAATTAAACTTCTTCCTCCTCTTCTTTTTTTTTTTTGTCGTATATTTTGAAATACAACTGTATTAAATAAAAGTTAAAAATTACCCCGTTCCCGAAAAAAACTTAAAAAAATTGCCATAAAAATTTTAAACTGAAATTTTGAAATCAAAGAGATGTGGATGTCGGGGGAAAAACTCTTAAAAAATTTTTTTGAAAAAATAATCACATTAACCTAATATAATACTTTTAAAAATTTTTTCTAATTGCAAAAAAATTTTGCGTAAAGAACTTTGGTACGAGAGGATAAAAAACAATTACTGTGTTATGGATAAAACTGATAATTAGAAAATGAAGTTTCTTTGGGATCCACGCAAAAAATGAAAAAAGACCACTAAACAAACAAAAAGTTTTAAATTCTCTTAAAACGTGGGGTGCAAAGATTTAAACCAGTCGAGTACAAATTTTAAGAAACACAAGTGGAGATCTTCGACGTTGTTACGAGCTTCCGAAAATGCGAAGAACTAAATTTCCTCTAAGAATTATTATCTCAACTTTAGGCAATCCTCTATATAATTTGGCTGATTACATACATGGCATTCTGGTCAAATCAACACAGAAATCAAATCACACATTAGAGATGAAAAAACGTTGGACGGAAATAACCAGTAATACTAAATTTAACTTACAATAATTTTTATATGCAATTAGAGTAATCTTAGAATCAACAAGTTTTAAATTCAATGACAAGTTTTATGAACAAGTTTTTGGCAGCCCGATTAGATGGGATCTCTGTTTTCTCCGATTTTGGCGGATTTAGCACTTGATGACTTAGAATCCTAAACATGTTGGATTTCACAATTCCTCTATATTATAGATATGTAGACGACATCATTGCTATTATTCCGAAAGACAAGATTGAACAGGTTTTCACGAGTTTCAATAATTACCACACTCGTTTAAATTTCACACACGAACTAGAAAACAATGGGTCATTTTTTTCTACATAGTGACGATAAATTATAAACATAATGATTATTTTGATTAATATTCCAGTATTACCTTCAGTCATATATATGAATTAACGAGAATTCATGTAAATTTTTTAAGATGTAAACGTCTCTAGTTTTACATTTAATATTGTTTAGAACTATTTAATTTATTTTTTCATTATCTTTGTTTTTCTGACACAGTTGATATGTGACACTATTTTTAAATGTGTTCTGAGTTCTGAGTTCTAAAACTAAAAAAAATAATAGAATATTCATAATTTCATAATCTAAATAAACAGAACTTATATATTATAATTAATATGTATTTCTTTAAAAGTTTACGTTTAATATAAATTTCAAAAATTGTATACAAAAGATATTTTAATAAATATGTAGGTACTTTATGCAGAAATAATAATTTTCTCCAACAAGTTATTTTTAGTATAATTGCAATATAATTGTATAAACAATTATTAAATATTTAAAAAAATAAAGAAAGTACGGCACTATATTAAAGTCATTATTGGCATTGAATATGGGCATAATAAATTAACTAACCATTAATGGCTGAACATTGTTCACCATGTTTGGCCGCGTATAATTATCCTTTATCGGACCGAAGTTATCATTCCATAATATTCCCATTGATAGGCCAGTTATGATTGCTATTACCGCGCTAATATAAGTAACCTGGTAACCAATTTTGGGTACTAGGCCAATTGTAAAATGCTATAATGTACATATAATAGATAAACTCTAATAGTTAACCAATTAATGAAAGGTGAATATCCAAATAGGATATTATAAATGTAAATTATTTTATATTTAATTAGAATATTGTGTTATAATTAACGATAGGTTAACGCCCGAAATTTAATGATATAAATATATATTATATTCTATTTAGGTAAATTTTATTTGGAATTTTGAATTAATATTTTAAAACCAGAGGTGAATATCTATAAATATAGATAGTCTAAATATATTATTAGGCGATTGTCTAAATATAGATAGTCTAAATATATTATTATTTAATGTAGCATATTGTAAATAACGGATAACGACAATGTCGACAATTTATGCATGTCTAAATATTATTGTTATAATAAATGCATATGAGTGAGTTGGATGAATGAAAAAGAAGTTAAATAAAGTAAAATGAGAACCCCTCAGGAGTGTTATTGAGTTACGGCGAAATAAATCTTTGATAGAATATGCGAGCATAAATAAACCCATTAGTCAATTAGAATTTACGTAACAGAAAGTGATTTTTATATCGCCCATATCAAGAATATGTGTCACTAAAAGGAGGAAAAATTAAAAATATATATTTTATATATTAATAGTATATTAGCTAACAAGTGCGGGGGATCGTAAATCGGCCGAGAGTGCGGAAGTTTGACGCATGAGGCGAAGCCGAGTGTGACAATCCACATGATCAGCCGATTTACGACCCGCACATGTTGGCTACGATATTTTGTGTGACCGGTGCGTGGAAAGAGCCCTTTCTAAAATCCCATCAAAGGGCGACTTTCCGCGCGTCGGTTGCACAATAACTTTTTTTCTTTCTAACTCTCTTTTTGCTGTCACTATCGTAATCAATCTTAAAAGGATTATAATATTTTATACAAAAATTAATATTATAACATTACTATTCTTATTGCTCATAACACAATATTTCTTTTTAATTATATTTTTCAATAAAAACTTTTATTACCCTGAATAATATTTTAGAAGTAGTTTCTTCTTACTTGAAATATTTTCTTATATCTAGAGAGAGACATGCTAAAGTCATTATATATTATATCTATCTTCACAAAAATTCTATCAATAAACGTAAAATAACTTGATACTTTTGACAAATGTAATATATCGAGTACAGTATACCTAAAAGTTACCACAATCAAATAAATCAGTATAATTTTCTTATACAATACACATTTTAAAATAATCAAAGGAATAAAAAAATATCCAAAAAAATAAACAAATTTTAGAGACTTTGGACGGTATTCATAGTCCAAGCTTAAACATCGTCTTAAGATTTTCTTGATTAAGATCGTCTTGTTTGTATAAGTATGACTTGAGACTTCATGTATTCACAGTTTTATTTAAAATGAGACGATCTTCATAAAGAAATAAGCACTTCTTTTTATTTAAGAGTTTTTTACTGAAGTTAGTGCTTAAGATGATCTGATTTACTTTCAGTAATCTTCGGGATTTTTCTGATGTATCAGCCAATGAAATGTGTGTTTAAATATAGAAAAATTTAACGAGTTGTATGTCTATACCATTTATTCATGTATCAAATTATTGCAGACTCTAAAGTATTGTTAGAAAGTGACTTTTCTGTAAAAAAAAATGTCAAGCAAAAAACATATAGATCCCGAAAAGAATTCTTCCTTAAAATTTTAACAAAATATTCTCCTTGAAAAAAAGTGATACTACAACTTTGAAAAACAAAGAAGAAGCATGGAATCAAACTTGCGATGCATATATCTATTGTTACAAGTAAGGTAAGAAATATATTTTTTTTTAATTAGGTATGTTAAATGCTAAAAATAAAAATGTTAATTATATCTGAAGAAAATCTAATATGATATTTGCGGTAGATAGTTTCATTTTAAGCTAGATTTTAAATACTTTTTATATTCAAAGCAATTTAATTTTTAACATTTTAATGTGTAATAAATTATTACAGAGAAGCGTTCAATTTAGAAAATTATGGGGTAATTTAAAATCAGTACAGAGAGATGTCCTTACGCAGGAAAAACATGCACGTTTATCAACAGGTGGTGGACCTGAACCTAAATCTGCAGAGATTGACCCGGACATTGCCGCAATAGCACCCAATTTAATGATAATTGCGCCAACATTATTTTCATCAAATTTATCAGATAAAATACTAGAAGGTAATTTCATCTTTATTTTATTTATTTATATTATAATAAAAATTGAAAAAATAGTAACAATGAATATTTTTCAGAACGACAACAAAGAATATTAATGATTGTATTCCTGAGAAATTAATTGAAAATGTGGAGAGCATAGACTTTATTGATGATAATTTCCAGGAAGTTAATAATGATTCTATTATCACACTTCATACAAATGATAAAATAATTAATTTTATTGATATTTTCTATTAACATATTTATTTATGAATAAGAATTTAGAATTTATGACAATGACAATTGAATGTTACAGACTCAAGCAGTAATGAGACTGATGATGCTGAAAAAGAAAATAATCCAGTAAATGCAATAATTAAAAATAATAATAAAGATAAATTTGTATTGTACTGGTGGAATCGGCAGACCATGATTGTTAATTTTTGCTCTAATTTTGCTTCTTCAATTTTTGGTAATATTCCATATAGGAAGAATCCTTATTAATCTATAGCGTCTTTTAAATTGTAAATTATTATAAAAGGGTTTTAAAAAGTCCATCACGAATGTATCGTTTTCGTACACGGTCTCTCTACTTGAAAATCACGATCAATCAATATTTTCAATATCATCAATTTCTTCCATTATAATTCCATAATATTTAATAATAAGCTTATCTTAAAGTCATGTACGACTGACTTGAAAACATAACCTTACTTTCTAATAAACACGATCTTATTTGATTCAAATAAGGCCATCAAGATTTGATTATGAATCCGACTAAGCTTAAGAAGAGAAAAGCATCTTAAAAGACTTTGTACTTAAGACAGTCTTAAATATAAGAACGGACTATGGAATACCGTCCTTTATTTTGAAAAATGAGAATTTAATTTAAAAAGAGTTAGCTAAAATCTTTACTTTCGAAAAAGTCACAGTTGTTTTCCGACATATTTGTTGACCAAAAATGTCTCTCCAAGTAATTTTACAAAAAAATACTGCTATTAAACAGTGTCCAATAATAATTTAATGGCACTCAGTGGTCGTATACATGTATACGTATACATTCACAAATATGTTTCGGCAGTGCAGCGCGTGGCCTTATATCCTCACTCAGCGGAATTCTAACTGCGAGAAAAGACGCCGCGTAGCGGCGAAGGCACGAACGAGTGCACGACTTTACGGACGGATTTCCGCGAGTGCTTTCGCGCGCAGTCTTGTCTGGCGGTGTAGTATATGTTACAAGCGTTTTACTATGAAAATATAATTGTGGCTTAAGAAGATTCTGAACGCCTTTGAGAAGTCTGTTGTTTTTTTCCTGTTTTATTGTCAAAATGTGATGTTAGATAAACTATAAATCTATTTATTGGCTATACGGATTGCTTTTTACCTAAAATTAGACCAGACTGGATTTCACATTGGATAAAAGAATATAAGTGAATGTTTAGATATCAATTTGGAAGCCTAGTAAACGAGAGTAGTTCATTCTACATTTTCATGTGTACACAAAAATGTAGGATGAGTTATTCTCATTTACTTTATAATCTCATTGCTTTATAATCGTTACTATATTTGCAAAATATAATTTATATATATAAATTATATTATAGAAATATATGTATTTATATTAAATTTTTTATTTGCTATTATACTTAAGTAATAACTCACTTAATAAAGTAATAACAAATAAAAAAAAGTATAATTTAATTTTATTATTATTCGACACATTTGGATAAAAAATGAGAAATTCTAGAACAAAGGAACATTTTACTTACAGACAAGTGACGCAGTTTACTAAACTTATATTTTATTAACGCTCGTATTTTCATTTCTGATAATAATTATTTCTAATTTGATAATAGATTTGTAATTAGCAGAGAAGTGCGTATATAAGTACAAATATGTTAGAAGAAATTCTGCTCGAAATTCACAGTACAAATACTCTTCTTTTTTCTGCTAGCAAAGGAAATGTTATCACTTTATCTTCTTATTTATACTCCACATTTTACATGGTAATTTTTTAAATCAAGAATTTAATATATTCGATAAATTAACAAATATTCTTAGAAAACTTGACTTCGACGTAACTAGCAAATTTTATTTAATTATTTCACGACGTTTCGACCATTTGGTTGTGGTCCTTTTCAAGTGAAATTTCTACAACAAAATATTACACAATAGTTTTTAACATACGAGAACTCATTTAAGTGTTAAATTAATAAACTAAATTTAAATTTTATAAACATACCCATCAATTAAACCGAGGTTAACGTAACATCACACTGGTGTTATTTAAAATCGAAAGTTAAAAGTTAAAAGAGGAACACGTCCCACCGTTATGATGTTGAAAGTTAAAAGTTAAAAAAGGAACACGTCCCATCGTTATGATGTTTTGTCAACGACTAAATTTGAAACGCGCCACTAAACAATCTTTATTATTTTGTCGTAAATGTTTGTCAAATTCTCGGTGTCTTTCTGTAGGTTAACCGTATTGTCATGCTTCTTTATGAAGAACATTTCAGCAATCTCTTTCTTTCTTACATGTTTCTCGTTATGTAAAATGGTCGGTGATTTCCAATCAACGTTATGCCCAAAATCACATCTGTGTTTGCTTAAAACCGAATGATTAGACTCATGTAATTTAATATTGCTGGCATGTTCTTTCACTCTAGTGCATAAATGTCTTTTCGTTTGTCCAATGTATGATGCATTACATTTTCACAATTAATCTTGTATACTACATTCGTTTTAATATCATTAGTTATTAAATCTTTACCTCGTTTTATCAGCCTATTCAACTTTTTTGGCTAACTATAAACGACATTTATGTTAGCATTTTTAAGTGACCTTTTAATACTGTCGCTAACATCTTTAACGTATGGGAGTGGAATTACATAATTCTTATCTTGAGCCGAATTCACATTAACGTTATTATCTAAATCATTAGTCAAACTGTCGTTATTATCCGCATTGTAATCGTTAACATTCCTGTTGTTATTCAGTACATTAATTCTTTTATTTACATACTTATTAATAATATGATCCGGAAAACAATTATTAATTAAAATGTTCTTTACAATCTCAATATTCGTATTATAAAATTGTTCGTTAGAAAGTAAAATTGCATGGTCTACTAAATTGTAAATCGCATTAATTTTGTACTTAATAGGATGACTCGAAAGAAAATTGATGTATCTGTCAGAACATGTAGGTTTCCTAAACCAATTAGTTGTCACTTTATTCCCATTGCGGATAACTGTAGAATTTAAAAAATTAATAGAAGAATTGGTCTCTATTTCATGTGTAAATTTTAAACGTTCATGATAATTATTAAATGTACTTAAAATTTCATTTATTTTAGAACTAGGTAAAATAACAAAAATGTCGTCCACATATCTATAAAAAGTCTGAACTTTAAAACTTAAAGAATTTAAACAATTTGTTTCCAAGTCATCCATTACCAAATCAGCTAATATCGGTGATAGAGGGGATCCCATAGGGCTTCCATAAATCTGTTCATAGTACTGCTCGTTAAATTGAAAACTAGTTAGTAGTAACAACAAGTAACAAGTAAGTATTACATCAATAGCGTATAGAAACTGTTGCAAATTAAATTTAGTTTTTAGACTTATGTCACTCCAACGACTTTCAATTGCAGAAAAAACTAAATCTTTTGGAATATTTGTAAACAACGAACAAACATCTAAGGAAATCATTACGTCATCGTTATTAACCCTTGTATTTTTAATAGTATTCACAAACGTCCAACCATCTTTAACATTTGAATCCGGTTTCTTAACAGACTTAACTAATATCTCATAAATGTAACTGGCAATATTATAAAAGGGACTGCCTAACGATGACACAATGATTCTCAATGGATACCCGCTCTTATGGATCTTTGGGAGCCCATATAACACCGTGGTAAATTACCATTTGTGCAATTCAGAAATTTATATGTTTGATCATCAATGATCTCATTAGTATGCCATGACTTTACTAACGTATGAAGTTTGTTCGTCAGACGTGTAATCGGATTTTTATTTAATTTTTTGTATGTCATCGAATCAGTTAACAATAATTCCATATTAGTCACGTAATCATTTCTATTCATAACCACTGTCACTTGTCCTTTGTCAGCTTTGGTAACAATCAAATCGTTATTATTCTGCAAATATTTGTTAGAAATATTAAACGCATTTTGAATAAATCTGTCACTATAATTGATATGTTTACTTTTAGATAGAAATTTTTGTAGTAAATTGGCAATGGATATTCTAGTTGTTTCCAAAGCATCCTCAGGAACATAACGACAATTCGATTCAAAATTCTTTATCACTTCAACGGTATAACTTAGTCGGTCGTTCTTATTTGAGCAATGAATCGACAAGGCAAACGTGTCGTCTAAACTTAAGAGTTTAAATACAGTATCAGGTAACAAATATTGTTTGTAAACAAATCAATTATAAATTTCCGAAAAGTTATTGCATGTTTAGTTCAAACTCGAACATATAAAATTACGGAATATTAAAAAAGATATATTGAGATAAATAATTATAATATAATAAGAAAATATATAAATTAAGTAACAAAAAGCAAAAATTATAAATAGTGTAAAGTTTAATAATTTTATAGTTTAATATTTTAATAGTTTAATCATTTATATATATATAAGTTTAATAGTATATAATTAGTATATTATATGTATATACATATATACATATATGTAGTATAATTAAAATAATTTATATAATAAGTTTAGTAATTTAATAATTTATTGTTAATTATTATATATATATAATATATGAGGTATTATTTATGAAGTGATCCACCCAAAGTTTTTCAATCACGCTGAAATTTGCAGAAAGTGTAGTCTTATCAAAAGTAAAATTATTCTTCAAGTTGTTTGGCCCACACTATACAGGCTCTGTGTTAACAGGGACTGGAATTTTTATCATTTTGACCGTTACGTCCAACTTCAAACGTTGATAAATTTCAGAAGACTACTCCGATTTTAAAAAATAAGGTGTGATTTCGAAAGGTCTTTTTACGTACTTTAATCTTGTAAAATTAGTTTTTTCTTTCAATAACAATTTATATAAGATTTTCAAAAAACAAAGTAAAAATTAATTTTTTCTCAAATTTAAACATCTTCGATTTTCTTCAAAAAAATCTTAAAAAGAAAGTATATTTCTCGATCGACGCAAGTCGAGACACAAGTCTCTGGTTTCTCTTTATTTGACGGTGACGATTACGATTGATTTCGGAATAATTTAAAATGCTGCTTTGACTTGATCGATTCTTTATTACATTGCTCAGAGAGAAATAACTTGAGGCAGTGAGATAGGAATAATAATGTTCTTCTTTCGCCGAATACGTGACATTATATTAAGTAGTCCCCACGGGCGGTCTCGCAGGTCGCGAATTTTACCGAAATAAGTCGATCACTTCCTAAATCAATTCAACCCGATAACAATCGGTGCGTTATAAACGGAGCAAATATAATACTTAGTCTTTATAATAACACATACTTTCAAGATAATAACAAGCTATTGTTCGCTTTGTAAGCTGTTTGTTACAACATTAACATAAGACAAGTAATAATAATATAACGACACAAAATATTATAATTCGATAAGTATGAAACAACTTCGTCGATGACTTATGCATACTTTGTATTTCTAATAATATTTTTATTTTTAATGATTAGAAAAAAGTATTTCAAATCAATCTTTTTGATCAATTTTTGCTTTATTTTAATTTATATAAATTTATTCTTTTATCACACAATCATGTAAAATATGATTTTTATTTACAGAAAAGAGATGTTATAATTTATTACTGCAATAACTAATTATTATAATTAATGCTATTATTACTATAATTAATAACTAATGCTATAATTAATTACTAATTATGCTTACATATAAACTTCTATAATCTAATCTTCTTTTTTTGATGAGGAATAACTTGGAACAATACAAATCCAAATCTCAATTATAATATTTATTAAATGTAATTTAAAAATATAATTTAAAAATAACATATACATATATGTATATTTTTAATATACATTAAATGACATTAAACTAAATAAATGAAACACATATATGTACTTCTTACTAATTTCCATTTCATATTACATTGACTAATTTTTAATAATTGTTTAAAAATAAAAATGTATATAAATAATACATCAAAGTTCTTCTGGAAAATGATAACAAAAGATTATACACCTACTGTTATGCTAATAATATAAAATCAACATTTTTTTTGCAATTTGTGTTGCATCTGTTTTAAAGCAAAACTTAAAATAACTTTTACTATAAAATCTATATTTTAATACAAGAGAAGCATTATCGTAAATTAAAGAAAAGTTTATTTTGCATTTATTATAAATATGAACTTTATAAATATTGTATACATTTAAATTTTATTGTATTTTAATTTATAAAAATTTTATATTATTTAATATTATTGTTCAATAAATAATATTGTTCTTATTTAATGCAATTTTGTTTTTTTCGCTGTAATATTAAAACAATTGACTTAGGGCATATGTATATTAAGATTTTTCGACTTAGAATGACACTAAAAATACAGAGTTTCAGTATAGACATCACGTTGCGAGACACCCTGTATATACATGTACATATATATGTGTGTATATATACATATATACAGGATGTATTATAAGTAACGCCGCATCTCTGGGGAATGAATTACCTCTGTGAAGCTAGCAGGACCAAATGGGCAGAATCGAAAAAAACCTATTGAACTATTTAGTGCTGATTTTGTGCTAATTTGTGCTACAAAAAATATTTTTGTACCACATGCCATTTAGGAGAAACTCGTGGCGCTGCTAGCTTCATATGAAGCTAGCAGGACCACAAGAAAAAAAAATCAAAAATCAAAAATCAAAAAAGATATAATTAGTGCTCATTTTGTGCTAATTTGTGCTACAAAAAATAATTTTGTACCACATCCCACTTCGAAGAAACTCGTGGTTTTGTCAATTTAATATGAAGCTAGCAGGATCACAAGAAAAATAAAGAAAAATAAAAGCGACTATTATTAATATTGAGTTTATATTAATTTGTGCTATAAAACGTAAGGTTAAGCACAAACTACATAGTTTGTTGTTGGGGAATTAAATATGTCTGATAATTATGTTAATATAATTGTATTTTATTAAATAAATGATATAATTCTAGAATAATAATTTCTTAATCTTAAACACTATAAATTAATAAAGCAGGTGTGATATAGGTTTTTTCTTTAACATTTTTTTCTTTTTTTTCTAAATCATTATACTCGATCCATCGCCCAAATCTCAGACACAATGCTGTATAATGCCCTGTTGTTTGTACAACTCTTGTTAAAACGGGTCTTTTATATATAACAACGCCGAGTAATTTGTATTCCATTTCATTTAAAGGATTTTTAAATGATTTATTGATTTCGTCCAACTTAATTTCAGTGTGTAAACTAAGATCTCTTGAAAAAATTTCAAAAAAGATAATATCTCCTGTAAAATAAAATACATGTATACATTTAAATATAAAATTACTTCTTTAGTAATAAAAAAGTCCTGAAAATCCTATTTGGACATGTGACATAAACAAATCTCGGAGAGTGTATACGTATTAGAATACCTGCTAGATATTTTCGTCTAGCGAATTATGTTTATAAGTCATATGTTCAAATGTGATGTATGTGATGTATGTAATAGAGCATTAAGAGCTATAAAAATATTTTTAATAATTGAATAAATGTAAGTAAATGCTCTTATAACTAATTATAATAACAATGAAAAATACAATTTCTAGTTTATATAATATTATAATATATACAAATCATGCCTGTTTCAGATAATGTTGTTTTTTCAAATCCTGAGCAGTATTTTGAACAACAAGGATGTTCACCTTCCAGAGAAATACTTTGTTTTACTATTTCGTCGAAATCATCAGCTTGCATGATTTTTGATTCCTCGATTTGGATTACAGGAAACTTTTTATGCCGTACGGTGCAACCAGAATTGCAACGAGATGTTTCTTGAAAGCTTGGTATATCTTTGAAAAGAATGTCAGCTAAATAACCGACATTTGTCTCACAATTTACATATTTGCAATCACTGACATTGGAAATTTGGAAAATTGGCAAAAGTATCTGCGCGCGCAATTTATATGTGTAGGAACTAATACCATTATTTATTGTGTGATCAATTAATTCAAAGAACAAATTTGTTTTTGCTATTTTGTACGTTCGAATATTATCTGAATCGTGTCCTACAGCAAGTAATACAGGGTTTGTCCGGAAAGTAATGCGTCGCATTTTTTTGTGACGCGACTATACATCGCAGAGCGATGGGACCGGTTGGGGAGGAAGGGGGGTACCCTTAGCTTTCCAACGGTAGGTCGCTCAATTGTTTCCATGCGCTTGGAGGGTTAGGACGGCTTATTCTGTGAACCTCTGCTTAGTGGTCGCGTCGAACTTGTGATGGAGAGAACGATAGAGCAACGCTATGCGATAAAGTTTTGCGTGAAGCTGGACAAGACGCCGCTGGAAACTTTTGAAATGCTCAAGAAAGTTTTCGGGGACGATTGCCTTTCCAAATCGCAGTCAAACAGATGGCACAAGATGTTTAGAGAAGGTCGGAAGGAGGTCGCCGACGAGGCCCGCGCAGGACGCCCGTCAACATCGCGAACGGACGACAATGTGACTCGTGTGCGCCAATTATTGAATTCAGACCGTCGAATGAATGTTCGCTTAATGTCGGAATTATTGAACTTGCCGAAAACGATTGTTCACGAGATTGTATCGGAAGACTTGGCCATGCGGAAGATTTGCGCAAAACTTGTGCCCAGAGTGTTGACCGATGCGCAAAAGCAACACCGAGTGGAAGTTTGTGAAGAACTCAAGCAACTCTGTGCAGATAATCCCAATTTCCGGCGGACTTTTTTTTATTTCCTCGGCTGAAAAGGGAGCTCAAAGGACAACAGCTCGAGTCGGTTGACAACGTACAAGCTACTTCGACGGCCTCCCTGAACAGCATCCCAGTCAAGGAGTTCCAGAAATCTTATGACGCATGGAAATCGCGTTGGCAAAAATGTATTGACGCAGAAGGGTCATACTTCAAACAATTTTAAGTTGTTTTACCTATGCAATCAATAAATTCTTTTTTAAAAAAATGCGACGCATTACTTTCCGGACAACCCTGTATTTGAAAGATGCTATCAAATGCGCATGTATTAACAATAGTGTAATTATCATTACATATTTTTAAAGATCTTAAAGATAGATCATTGCTATTTTTTATAATAGGTATTTTCATAGCTTTTTTACAAGTCAAAGAATCAATTATTTTATGTTGATTGTTGCCAAGGTATAATGCATTAGTTTTGCTTGATTTTGCTGTTCCTAATTTACGCCAATTCTCAATTTCACGACTTGCTAAAATGTCTTTTATATTATCTATATTTTTACACATTATGCATATGCGAGATTGGCCGTAACCTTCTTCAGCATCTCCAAACGGTACAGAGCATTCAGGCAATGCATGTACATGTTTTTTACATAAACCTGTTGGTTGATCATTATTTTGACATACTGGACATGAATTATTAGAATCAGACAATACCTTAAAGTCAGGTTCTTTAAGAGGCGTGGAAGTTATAGATACATCAAGTATGTTTTTTGTATGAACAGATACAATATTGTCATTATTTTGTGCTTCAATAAGTTTTGTAATTCCATGTAAAAAATGTACATGCTTCTGAAACGAAGGAATCAACACGCAACAGTGGACAATCTTTTAACAATAAAGATTTTAATTTATTGAATTCACTTTCGACTGGTGCACTAGAAGCAGGTATGCGACCGTAACCAAATTTATCTGTATAAACATTTGTCCAAAGAGGTAGTGATCTATTATCAATCATTAGACGTTCGACTAATTGAGGATAATAATGTGGGTTAATTCTATTGCCTTCATTTGAAATAATTAATGATTTAACATCACTTAAAATTTCTTTACCCCACGTGGTCCATGAATTTTTAAACGGATTAATAAAATTCTCTATTTTATTCGGTTTGCTTTCAATTTCGTCTTTAGTGCTATTATCGGTTTCAAAGTTTTCTAATTCCAATCCATTAGTTGTCATTGAGTTTATTAGTTTAATTCTTGCTTCATCACATTGCGTAGAATTGCCATTTTCCAAATTGCCATCGGTTTCGGATAATGCTATTGTAAAAATATACTTAATTATTTCTTTAGCATTTGAGACACTTCTGCAAAGTATTAATTGACCAAGTGCGTGAAGATAAAAAGTTTTTACTCTTTTGTTTAATGATTTAAAAAAGTTAGAGTATGATTTTATAAAATGTGCGACGTCAATTCTAATATAGCATTTAGGTAAAGTGGAATTTCTACATGAATCCGCGTAATCTTCTATATTAGTATAATTGGTAAAAGCGCGAATAATTGCAATTAAAAGTGCTTTTGAGGAATCGCATACCACTTCTTTGGGTATCGGTGCACCAGAACGTACCCATTCTGTTAAAAAAAATGTATCGAATTAACATTGTGACTTTCACTTATCATTTGGCAAATTGAAAATTGTCCACTTTTGCAATTGATAGCACAAATATATAAAAACATATGTTTGGATTTTGATCCATCCGCCTTATATAATTTTTGAACGATGCTACCGGTTGCATCAACAAATATACACGAATTATTTTTGTTTTCAATGACATATTTTTTGTAAACATTAAATTGATGATTACTCCAGTAATGAATAAAAAAAGGATCTAATCCAATATTATGTATTACATTCTGTAATGACGAAAATTTTAAAATCACTAATGCTTTAAAAACATCTGAATCTACGTAATCTGTTATTGCCGCTTCTGATTTTGTTTTACGTAGAACCATAGAACTATATAAATGCGGAGGCTCTGGGTCTCCCTCTTCCATTAGCATATGTGCCTTTTCTGCACAATACACATAAGTTGATTTATTTTGCAATTCTTTCGCGATAATTTTCCTTGTTGGATTTCTTAGATATCTTTTTCCACAATTTTCTTTTCCTTGTGTATACGTGCAATTTAATTTCACGCAGTTAGTGGATGGATCCTTATCTTCTATAATACATTTTATTGTACTACCGCATTTACAGAATCCTGAAGAAAAAAAATATCGTTTCTGAATCTACAACTGTGAACGCATTAAATATATGAATGTACGCATGTAAGCACGATAGGAGTGATAAGAACATTAGTTCTGAATTACTAATAGGACAAAAATTCATATTTTTATATTTATTTTATTTTTATTTTATTTTTAGAGAAAAATGCTAACTACGTAAAAATACTTTAAAGGTACGTTAAAATACTTTAATTTGTTACAAAATTTCCACGATTGTGAATATATTATGAACGATTTTGTTTGGTAGTTAGTATTCTGAATTTTTTAATCCCTAAATATATTCTTATTCTTTCAGTGCCATTTTTATAAAATCCTCTTAGGAATTTTTGTGGAAAAAATATAAAAGTTATAAATTTGAAATTTCATGTTTATTTTTTGATATTTGACAACACTAATTATATTTACAGATAAGGCATTTTTGTACTTTTTTATTTCAAATAATTTTTGCACTTTAATTTATGACAACAGTAAACCATGACATGCCAATACAGATTTACAAATAATCGTCAAACAAATCTTTTATATTTGTAAAATTTACAAAAAATACTTAAATATCAAAGATTAAATGTACGAAGTCTTAATTTATAACTCTTATATTTTTTCCAAAAGAAATTCTTAAAATAAAGGATATGACAATGATACTGAAAGCGAAAATACTTTCATAATGGCATAATGTAAATTCTTAAGCTTTTAATTTATATTGTTATATGTATATATATATATATATATATATATATATATAATTCTTATGCTACATTTAAAATATATATCTAACAAAACATCTTAATTAAGTAACAATTCAATAAACGCTTAAACAATGGATTAAAAATCTTGTTACATATTCCACTAAAAAAATGTTATCTAAATATGATGCGTTTATCTAAATACTATTTGCCTTAAATGAACCAATGTCAGATTAATATCTTTTACTTATCTTATATGTATATTATATAACAATTATTATATGTAATTTATAGCGTTTATCATATATTGATTTTAATTTTAAAAATCTGTTATTGTTTTTTTTTTCAAAACAAAGTATTACTAAGAGTATAGTTAAAATCAACTTACCATTAATGACACCAAATTTAGTATCTGCAGAAATATAGTGATTTTTAAACTAAAATGCACATTTTATGCGTGTAGTTTGCCAAAACTTGTCTGTAATTAAGTCCTGCCATTTACCAGATTCTGAAACTTTACGCAAGCGATAGTACGTTTTTCGTTTTTTATTAATTTGACGTTTGTACACTTTTTTTTTTATGAGATTTGTAAAATCTTCTCTAAGTAAGAAAATAACAATGACATTCTTCTGATTTTCATCCGATGTTATACTTAGATTTTGTGTAGATATTTCATTCCAGTTTAAGCTGTCTGTTAATACACTTTCACTCGCGGAAAGAGATTTGTCAACACATAGAACTTTATTAAAAATCAGGTCTTTTATATTATATCTATTGCACACTGTAAATGTATATAAACAATTGGATGTCACTTTATTATCCAAATCTTGCGCTATTTTCTTCCAAATATCGTGCATTTTCGAAACGATACTGTTTTTATTTTTCACAGTATCTTTATATTTTAAAATCGCCTCTTTTATTTTCTTGGGATCAACTTTTCCTGGTCTACCACGCACTGAATACATGTTGAAAAGTACACGTACTGCTTTCTCTGACGAATTGTTACAGACTAACTTGAAAAATACTAAGGCGAAGCTTTATATACTTTTCGGCTTTCCTTTATATGACGACAAAAACCGCGGCTTACTCTTAAGATCGCGACATCATCCCAAAAACTACAAACGACGGTTAAAAACAGTATTGACGATTGAAAATCATACTCGCCGTCTATTTGATCTCGTAGTACCGCCGCTTCTTTGTTACCAAATACAAGAAAGCCGAAAATTTTTCGTTTTTAGTCGGCAACTACACACGTATCTGATAACTTGATCTATAAGATGATATAGAAGAGTTTGGACCATCAGTAGGTATACTATGGGGGTTCTAACTCAGGGGCAATGAGGGGGGGTGCGGGGCGGGGGGGGGGAATCGGGGGCGAGGGGGGTAACGTCACGCGGGGGGGGAGGGGGTCTTATCAGTAGATAAACTTATCTTTGTTTATAAACATATCAGATAACCTGATAAGGGGATCATGTTACCTGATAAGGGGATCATGTTACCTGATATATTTATAAACAAGATAAGATAAGGGGATCATGTTACCTGATATGTTCATAAACAAGATAAGATAAGATAAGCGGCGTCTTTGAGCGATATCAAAGTTTTCATAAATTTTCTCCGAAAATCCAAGATAAGATAAGCTAAGTTTTCGAATCCAAGATAAGCGGCGTCTTTGTAAGGTATCAAAGATAAGCGGCGTCTTTGAGTGGTATCAAAGTTTTCATAAATTTTCTCCGAAGATAAGATAAAAATTCTGCGAATGGCTGCCGCCGTTTCAGAATCCAGGCTTGGATCGAGCGCCGACAATCGGATATCTATTACTAAGGGGGTTGCGTTTCTTCATCTAAATTTGATAAGATAAAAATTCTGCGAATGGCTGCCGCATTTCGAGCGCCGACAATCGGATATCTATTACTAAGGGGGTTGCGTTTCTTCATCTAAATTTGATAAGATAAAAATTCTGCGAATGGCTGCCGCAATATCCAAATCCAAGCCGAGCGCCGACAATCGGATATCTAAGTTTTCTCCGAAGATAAGATAATTCTGCGAATTACTAAGAACAAAACGTTTGCCGACAATCAAGCGGGTTGATCCGTACAGGTTGCGACATGTCAATCCGATCCGGCGTGTCTTGCCGACGGGGTGAAATTTATCTATGTATTTCTAAGAATTATCAGCGATATCTAAATTTTCTCCGAAGATATCACACAAATATTTCTCGCGAATTAACAATTGCATCATCATCTCCACGAACAAAGGGATGATCGGGATATATAATGAGGACCGATGCAGCTGCCGGACCATAGTACCACTGGCGAGCGCACGCTCTCTTCATTCAGAATGTTTGTAATACTATCAAGTGCTTCCGACATTCTCAGTTTAAGTGCCGAACAGTTACAATATATTCCGAAGATTGTTTTACTGCAAAAGTGCGGATATTTCGTAGAGCATTTGTGGGAAAAACTGCCGGAGCATATCAAGACGGATCCGGAGGTTCAGACATATCGTCGCTGCCTCGAACACTACAATCGGCCGTGGATGCGAACGCATATTGACGGTCCTGCACCGATGATCAGGGATTGCAGCGAATGTCAGCGAAAATAGGCTGAGGTTAAAAGTGCGAATAAGTGATAGACATTGAAAAAATGGAGAGCGCACCGCAAAATCATGCAGAGTGTCAAGAGAAGGGGTGTTATAAGACTGCCGAGAGATGGTATAGACATCTCGAGGTATGCTGTCACAATGAAAAAAAAGATAACCCGTTTTGTAATAAACGTGAAGCGGTGACTTCAATTGTACAATATGTACGAAATCGCGAACTTGGTGTGCGAAAACCGCATACAAGACGTGTAGCCCAGTTCCTGGAAACGCATGAAGACATTGTAAGAGTGGCTGGTGATTTATCTAAATGCACCAGAACGTCTAAGCGACACAAGCGAGTCGCATGTTATCAACGTCGATACAAAAATTGTGTCGATTATTTCACTGTGGACAACTATGAATTTGGCTACATGGACATGCCTTCACCATCGGTGTCATGCAAAACACAATCATCCGAAAATGATTCTGACCAAGAAATGGAGGAGGAGGAGTCAGATAGGAGAGAACCATGGTCATCATCATCATCATCATCATCGCCAGATTTTTTGTCGGCAGCCTATTTATCTTTTCTGTGATAAAATAGGTGTACAACATATGTGATATCAACGTGTTCTGAGAGAGAGAGTAGATATGTCTTCGCGGAAGGTGTAAACATGTCGATAGACAACTACTGAGCAGCCGCTATTTTTTGTTTCGTTGGAGATCATCTTTCGGAGATAATTGCATCATTGCATGAACAAAGGGATAACCGGGATATATAATGAGGACCGATGTCACTGCCGGGTCATAGTACGGTGACATACTAGTGAGCATACAGATATGACGAGATGGAAGTTATAACCATCTCCGACGACGACAGTGACAGTGATGGTACGATGTACGACCCTGTGTACGACAGGGATGTGAACATCCTATTGGACGACATTGAGGATATGGATGTTGATATCGTACCCATTGAAGAAGACGGCGATGACAATGACGATGACGATGACGATGACGATGACGATGAAGATGAAGATGACAATGACGACGGGTACGATACTGACAACGCTGTCCGGGAGTCGTGCAGGTCCCGGATGTATGGCATACGCGCCACTGCATCCCTCGACGAGACAGCGAGGGTATGCACTGTGGCGTCGTATGTCATGGCGTTCGCCGTACCATGGGGGTCGATTAGGATCTGCTTTCGCTGTTTCATGAGAAACAGGGGCAGATTCCTAAGCATCACAACCCTCGAGGGACACACAACATCGCGGTACATAAATGTACCCGAACTGCGTTGCGAGGAGTGCCGGGAAAGATTATACATATTCTACCTGGCCAACGCTTGTCCCACATGTCAAGGACGTGAGTATATATATATATATATATATATATAATATGTCAAAAATATATATATAATATGTCAAAAAATAAATAAAATATTAAATTATTATATTTCTATGCACAGATGTCGAGTCCGATGACAGCGATGGGTGATGCGACCCCCCCTCTCTCTCACTGTCCCGTCAGGGCTGTAAGTATATTAAAATACCAAAAAAAAAATCTATAAAATATTAAATTATTATTATATTTCTATGTGTAGATGCCACTACCTCGAGCCGCCACATCTCTCTCTCTCGCTGCTCACTCGCCGTCACCGTATATTTTTTATATTTTTATATTTTATATTTTTTATATTTTTTATATTTTTATATTTTTATATTTTTTTTATATTTTATATTTTTAAAATTTTATATTTTTTTATTTTACATATATTATTTTTTATTTTTTATTTACACACACACAGTAGAGAGGGTTTGGAGTCATTAAATACCGCGGAAGTGACGAACCGCGGGCTCCTCATCTCTACTGCAACACATGTACAAGTACACACACGCATACACACATGCACATACTCTAACATATGAGGTGTAAATCCGACCGGCAACCTCCACGCGGTACACCTCGGGTAATGCTAATGCCGGCGGTAATATATTAAATAAAAAAATATTAATATAATAAAATGTTTATTAATTTAAAAAAATATTTCCCTTCTTCTTTCCTTATAGAAAAAAATATGTAAAAAACTAATGTAAAAAAATATGAATAAAAAAAAGTAATGAATAAAAAAAAAAAATGTTTTTCCTCCTCTCCTTCACATCTCTCGCCGTCGCATCTCTCGCCGTCGCATCCCTCGCCGCAACATCTCTCTCTCGCAAAATCCAGGCTTGGATCTCTCTCGTTCACCGTCGCATCTCTCGCCGCATCTCTCGCCGTCGCCTCTCTCGCCGTCGCCTCTCTCGCCGTCGCATCTCTCGCCGTCGCCTCTCTCGCCGTCGCCTCTCTCGCCGTCGCCTCTCTCGCCGTCGCATCTCTCGCCGTCGCCTCTCTCGCCGTCGCATCTCTCGCCGTCACCTCTCTCGCCGTCGCATCTCTCACCGTCGCCTCTCTCGCCGCTGCATCTCTCGCCGCAGGCCCGAGCCGCCACATCCAGGCTTGGATCTCTCTGCCGCAGGCCCGAGCCGCCACATCCAGGCTTGGATCTCTCTCGCCGCAGGCCCGAGCCGCCGACTCTCTCGCCGCCGCGCGCTACCTCTCTCTCTCTCGCTCCGACGGGAAAGCTCGTATACCGCCGCGCGCTGAATCCAGGCTTGGATCTCTCTCTCTCTCTCGAAATGCGTGCTGAATCCAGGCTTGGATCTCTCTCTTACTATCACGCGCTGCGTCTTCTCTCTCGTAAGATAAAATTATCGATTCTGCCGCAGCATGGATGGTCTTATCTCGTAAGATAAAAATATCGATTTTTTTTTCTCGCTGAATGCATTGTCCTTGACACAATAATTATATCTCGCAAAGTATGTAACGGGTGGCGCGCAAATAAAGTACACCATGATATATACATATAAGTATTTATTCATCTTATATTTAATACATAATTATATAGTTTTATTACATATTAAAAACTAAAGCCACCAGCTCGCAATCGACAAGTTGGTGCATGTTGAAGACATTGCTAGCGCGTATCGCATTCGGCAATTCTCTCGCATTCGTTACAGTGGATGCAATATTGGAGAATTGCGTATGTTTGATATCAACCGTTGCGATGAGCCTCGTCAATCGATCGAACATTATTTCGATACATGAATCGAGCTCGAACATACGATGTAACGTCGATTCGACCATCATCATGCGCACGTCCGCTGATTCGAGACTTATGAGCTTGGTGCCGTTTATCTTGTGAAATCGCACTGTTAGCGGCCCGACACTTATGCAATTATACACATCGTTGTTGGAGGAGGAGTCATTGTTCAGGTAATTGTGAATAGCGTGGCGTTGCTCGTAGAGTCCTTTCCACGTTTCGAAAGATAGTAATAGCTGTTTTCCCCGATGATCTCCTATGGCGATCTCCTACGTAACTCGGCGGATTCACTCTGATGCCGATTTCGAGGAATTTGAATTCCGTTGCCGTCAATGCGTATCGTCTTCCAAGTATACGAACCGCACGAGGCTCCAGCAAAACACTGTAAAAATTAGATGAAAATTATAACTAAATTAGGAAAAAAAGAAATTATAACTCATAAAAAAATATAGAATATAGAAAAAATATAAAAGATACAAAAAAAGTTATGATAAATTATTAAATTAAGGCCATGTGTAACGATCAATACGATATTATTTTATTATTGAGAAGAAAATTCTTAATTTGAAATAATAATTATAAAACGTTTCGAGCTCTACTTGCTCCTCTTCAGTGCGCAAAAAAATAGTGATAATAAATAACGATAATAAATAAATACATAAAATTCTAATAAAAAATCCGCAATACATAGTCAATATAAGTTATATAGTTGAGTCATAGTTAAAACGCAAAATATATTTACAATGAATTGAGACTATTAAAATAGTTCAACAAAGTAAGAACCCAATTAGAAGCAGAATGATTCGTCCGGTTATTCATAAAATATATTAGAATTATTAATAAAAACTTGAAGTGACACTTATACATTACTCCAAATGAACCACTTATCGTTATTCGACGAAAGTCCCTCGATCTGGCAATGATTATGTTCATCCTCTCCAAATTATTTGATATTTGTTAACTGAATTTAAAGAATTTATTCAATTGTAAAATAGGATTCCACTAATGTGTATGTGAAAAAAAGATTAAAAATTATAAATTAAACTAACTACTAAAATATTGAACCTTTATGCTTACAAATTGTTCCGAATAACTTGAGATGACGATGCTTCTAATTGTTGTTGGCCTTATTGTTAGTACTTGACTGTTGTCTAGTCTTTTAAAAAGTCGAATAAATAGGTGTCAGATCTCACAAAATAAACATTTACATAAGTCTAAAAATTCGATATTTCTTCTAGAATGTCGAAATACGCGTTGTTAAGCAATTCGGTGTCTGTGTTATTATTTATACCATGCCTTTGTTCCTTGATGTGTATCATTTCCGAGATAAGTCTTTTATAATAATTAGATTCAATATCAAGTATTTTAACGTTATCCCAATCAAAAGCATGTTTTTTATCCATAATATGTTCAGAGACCACAGAATGCTTGGAGGAATCAAATTTAATATTATTCATATGTTCTTTTAGTCTAGTGCGTAATTTTCTTTTGGTTTGAAAAAAAGTTATACTTACTCGTCGCATTTCTTCTCGCACGTTTCTTCATGTCTCGGCATGTAGTAATTCATGCTGCTGCTGCTTCTTTGAACCGAGGGTATTAAAAAGTGAACCGTCAGTTAGAACGGTCGACGAAAGACTGATTGTATAATAAGGTACTAATAATCGAGTAACGGTCATTTTTAAAATATTAGGAGAGGGGGATTCTTAGAAATATATCTGGAGGAAAAGAACAAAGAGAAATATTTAAAATATTAGGAGAGGGGGATTCTTAGAAATATATCTGGAGGGAAAGACAAATTTTTAAAAGTAGTGGGGGTAAAAGGAATTCTTAGAAATACGATTGCGTGAGAAATATTTAAAATATTAGGAGAGGGGGTAAAAGAAATTCTTAGAAATACGATTGCGTGAGAAATATTTAAAAGTAGTGGGGGTAAAAGGAATTCTTAGAAATATCTGGTTAGGAAAAATAACAATGAGAATAGTATGTAAATAATATGTTTATTCAAAAAACGGATGATCGTCGCGATTAGCCGACCACCAATTGAATAATTTAAATACATTTTGTAACGCGCAATTTTTTACATGTTTATTACATCGTAGAGTATATGTGGGATCTAATTTATTTAATGCAGGCACATCTTCATATATGGCATCCAAGGTCTCAATGATGAAACCGCTGCACACATCGTCGACTATTTCGGCAAGCCACTTTCGCTTTTCGAGTCCTTTAACATACACGAGAGAGGACTCTTCCTCCTCGTCTTGTTCATTTATGCCATTGATAGCTGCCGTGATCAAGCGCTGAACCATGCAGTATGGAACATTTCCATCCTCCCATTGCAAGCTGTGATGATGCTGAGTTATCCATGAGGCCTGGCGCCTTTCCGACTTTATAAGCACGCTCCACGGCACAGGGCATGCGAAGAAATAGTGCGACATGATATATCCTCTTCTCAGGATTGCCGCTTCCTTTACGATAAATCGCTTGTTTAGGATAAATCCTTGCAGGTCGACAAACGTTGGTGCGGACATGATTTCTTTCGATGTGAGTCAGTCGAGAGGTATTACTTCACTAACATCAGACATCTCGCATCATCATGATTATGTATCCTCCTCCCCCTCCCTCACACTGCGTAGTTGTGTAAACATTTTTAGGTGATTTTGCGCACAACGTTGGTCAACGGGTTGTATTGGATCACACGATCGTGCATAATAAGGCAGTACGCAGTGGTATTATTAGGTATATTCTCCTTACACTCAAATTCCAATCTCACATCCACCGTTGCGCTCTTGACCGATTCGTTTTGTCGAGAACAATCGATAATCACAAACGGACCGTTTTGTAAACACCGTGTGATGGTGAGGCTCGGCTCGAGATACTCGTATCCGTAATAATTTTTGCAGAAACGAGCATACGTGTCATACAGAATCGACCATCTGTTTCTATCGAAATCCAGATTCATATCGTCGTACGGATAACATTCCGAGTTCAGATAGAGTTTCACGTTGGTTAATTTACAGTTGTCGAATCGACTCGTATCCTCGGACATGACATTTTTACGCCCTGTCTGCAGAGCAAAAATTACATATCGCGGCTTCTCCAGTTGAGTCGCGGTCTTAATGGCCCACGAATGCTTGGTCGTACGCTGCAATAGCGGAAATTCGTATAGATCCCACGAGCGGAAACCCATGCTGAGGTAACGTCCGCTTTCCAGAGCGCGCAGCATCGACAGCTTCTTAATCTCGCTCAACAACACGTGTGGCATTCGCCATTGTATCTTGAATATGTTGATCACAGGTTCCAGTGCAGAATTTCCATACAGACAATTATTGTCGTTGCGCGCTCGTATTAGGATCAACTCATGACGCGCATTAATAACAACGCGTTTGTAATCCTCGCAAAATCCCAGCAACATGTGCAGCGGTACGCAAAAATTAAAGTATCCATTCACAGTAGTCGGGCTATCCCAGCCTGCATTTCGCATAATCACGCTTCTATCGGATGACATTGTTACATAATTTTTCAGCAGACTTGCTATTCCCACATTCCTGTTGCGATCAATCTCCACACCATTGAGCTTGTAGCGAATTTCGTCAAACATGAATGCGACGCAATTATTTCCCAGCATCACATTGGATCCCTCAACTGGATGAGTTATCCGCAGTTCCTCGATGTAGAGAAAACTCTCATACGGCAACGTATATAAATCCTGTTGTTGTATGGGTATTCTTATCTCGTCGCTGTATCCAAATGTTGTGTTGGCAAACGGGTTGTATGTGTGAGTCTCAATCTTGACGATGCGATCGTCAAAGACTGGCTCTTCCTCGATGTTGAGAATCTCAGTCATTGTTCAGATGGCGCGCACCGCAAATCCCAAAAATTGTAAAAACGCAACGTTTGACGAGGTAAGTCTCTTCTTCGCGGTTGATTTGATATTAGCGAATGATGTTGCTGCTGGCCTGATTGTGTTCTTCGTGTCTTTATTCAACACGAGCATCCCGTCGCACGAGGGTGGCCCGCCGTCGTACGTGCAATCTAATTGTTATCTCTTCACCTCGAAAATCGAGCAATCGTCCCTCCTGATCAGTAACGCGTAACACTAAATCAGTAATGCTCCGTACGAAGACCGGCAGGTAAATGATCTGCGCCGGCGTTTCCGATATCTTATATCCTGGTGGTACCCTCGGTGAAAATTCGTGTATCGTGTGAACGAGTTTATCGTTGCTGTATGCACCCGCGGTCACGTTACACTCTATGCGGATAATGTTCACGTTGATAATATTAATCGCCATGTTCGATTTGTGCCATTTTCGCGGTTGCAATATACGATTCGAGAATCCCAGCAGCGATCCAATGTTGTTGGGCATGCTAAAGTTTATTCTGTAGGCACACTTGATCTCGCTTCTCATCGTATTGTAATTAGCGCGGAGCACGATTGGATAATCATCATCGTCGACACCTTTATCACTAACAGCATTATGTTTTCGGGAAAGTGCGCGTTTCAAAAATTCATGTATCGCTTGCAGCTCGTACGATCCCTCGGGAATCGTAATTTCCGCATCGTCTTTGCCATAGTAAAATTTATTATTCGAGGAATTCACATTCGATATAGTGTGGTAAGTTTCAAAATCCGTCAGACCGAGCTCGTAGTCCGCGTCGCTCAAATCTATGGGCGATTCCAATTTTGGCACGTTTAAATATTGCACCAATTCCTCGGGTGGTCGAAGATTGCCAAAACTGTCGAAATAGATTGCGCGATTTCCCCTTTTTTGCATACGCCACCCAATGAGTGCCAGGACCGTCTGTGCTGTCCAGATTGACGATACCGCTCTCATTTTCTCGCGCGCCATTTATCGGTAAATTATTGCGCATAAATACACCTTTAAAATATGGAATGTGCATACGTTTTGCAAGTTGTAGCAATTGCACATTTGTAGTTACATCTTGCGGCATTTTTAACGTTTTTTTGACGTTTTTTTTTTCCTCGCTCCTCGTCCATATTTGTAAGGGGCGAGATACAGTCCGCGGCCTTCCATGGCGCGATTGTGGCGTAGTATCTCTTGCAACTGACGTTGCGCAGGCTTTATTGTCGTTTACCGCTTTTGCTACGCCAGCCGCTCCGCCGACCAGGGATCCGAGCGCGCCCAGCATTGGTAAAATCGGCAAAAATCCGCCTCGTTTCGCTGCCGAAAGTACCCTCCTCCTCCTCTTCTTCGTCCTCTTCTTCAAGCCCATGCCGAGCTTTGTCTTGGCTTTCATCGCTGCCCAGACAACTGCGGCCGCGGCTCTCTCACCGAGACTCGAGTTTTTCGCGACGATGCGAGTTTTCGCTTTCTCGGCAAGTACCTTATCCGCAGCGTGTCTCTCGGTGAGTTCGCTGCTCCGAGAGTACGCTATATCGTGTTCACGGCACGCCGCGTCCAATGGGTTGACACCTTGATCACCTCTAGCCAATCGCTTTTCCAAACGAGTTCCCGGGTCGCAAAATTGATAGCCGGGAATATGAAGCTCGACCGGAAGTGCGTTTATCGCACGATTTAATACACCTGTGCCTATTTTCGTTGACATCCGTTGCAATCTCTAGACGATACTGAGCAAAGCGCGAGTCCGCGCAGCTATAAATAGGCGGACGTTGGAGATCAAATCGGGAGTGAGAAAATGCAATTCGTGCGACAACCTCTGACGATACGAGTGATGAATTACGACGACAGAGTACGCTGCAGCGTGAACAAAGGTGTGCGCAAACACGGTACGATGCTACCGACAACTATACGCGCGATCGTTTGCGGCCCCTCGAATTGTGGTAAAACCAACGTGTTGATAAGCCTGCTGGAAAGTCCGCACGGTGTGCGTTTCGAGAACGTGTACGTGTACTCTAAATCGCTGCAACAGCCGAAATATCGCTATTTGGAAGATTTATTGACGTCGATTGACGAAATCGGCTACTTTACATTCTCAAATAACAGTGACGTCATTCCACCGAGCGAGGCATGTCCAAATTCAATTTTTGTCTTTGATGACGTGGCATGCGACAAGCAAGATACGATAAGAGAGTACTTCTCAATGGGGCGCCACTCGAACATCGACTGATTCTATCTCTGTCAGACATACACGAGAATACCGAAACATCTTATACGCGACAACGCGAACCTGCTAATCCTATTTAAACAGGACGCTACCAATTTGAAGCACGTGTACAACGATCACGTGAATACCGACATGTCGTATGAGGATTTCAGGGAGTTATGTCGTACATGTTGGCAACAAAAGTATAGATTTCTAGTGATAGACAAGGACAGCTCGTTTACGAACGGGCGATACAGAAAAGGATTTAACGAGTTCGCGATACCGCGGAGCCATTAGTCGTCGACAGCACTCTCTAGAGTTTAGGATGGCTGATAATATTCGCGAGCGTGAAATGGTTGCCAAGGAGATTGTAAAGACGGCCGAATCGATCCGCAAGAAACACCGCGCTCTGAAGACCGGAAAGATCGATGATGATATCGCCGTCAAGACTCACTTTAAACCTATTATCGAGCCGCTACAAAAGATTGTCGACAACGCGACGATTTCGGTGAAAAACGAGCCTAACACCGACGACGACGACGACGACGATGACGGTGTGAAGATCGAAACACGGTATGAGGGGGAGACACCGAAAAAGAGAAAACATAAAATTATCAAGCGATATAAAGAGGAGGAATTGAAAAAGAAAAAATATGATATTTCGAAGCCATTGGACGCTTCACTGCCGACAACATCTACACCAATAAGCGCACAATCTGTGATACCCAAAGCACTCGTAGACGAAAATGTTTTCGAAACCACGCGTAACCCGCCCGAAATATCCCTTCGACACTGGTTAAGATCGTCGGAAGGTCGACAAATGATGCGAAAGGATTGGGGGCCATTAGGACAAAAGTACATGGACGCTCTCCTCGGTGCTGATGAGAAGAAAGAAATTGATAATGTACACGGAGTCTATTTCGACGAGAATGAAATGCGGCTCGGCAGCAAGCGATTCGCGATTGACAAAGATGACAATATAATCATAGGCGACACGCGGTACATTGGAACGCCCAGATTGTACGAGTTGATCTTCAAGAAAAGACCCGATTACCAGGAAGACGATTTGCAAAAATACAAGCACATATTGTTGACGACAAACGTGCATAAACGCAATTTTGATGCGCAAGGTCGTGTGAAGGGTAGCAAGGGGGACAAGTACAAATATATAATCGCACCGTTGACGCGGGTGGAGAGCCCAAAATCTGGCACTGGAATGCCTCGCGCTATGACGCTAACCGACAATAAGATGGATTACGTGCACTGGGACAACCCCAACGAGCTAGTGGATCGCCTACGATTGCTCGACGCTTCGCGCCAAGCTGGCAACAACGCGCATGACAACGAGATCCTGTCGATCATCGAAGAACTGCGGGAAGCGGGCATTATTATAAATTAAACAAGGGTTCCGACAATCTATTCAGTCCATCGCGTGACACTCTACAAAGCATTGCAAAAAATGTCTATCAATAAATTTGGATTATTCGAGAGGAGAATTGATACAACCGGTGATCATTGGCACACATTGATAGAGATGTGTGCGTAAAAACGCTCTATGTCGCGTCGCTACAGATTATGACGCGAGATCGCGCAAGATTCGCCGTGTAGCGCAACCTGAGGCGGATACCGATGCCGTCAACAAATTGTACCTGGAAGAGTGCTTTAAAACATTGATGGTCCAACAGAAAGAGTTAGATGAGAAGCTGGCTGCGTTAGAGAAGGATGTACGAGCGTTGGAGACTGCGATAAAAGAACTTTTGCGTACGCCAAACACTATCTCAGACATCTAATGAGCGGTTGGCTCGGAAACGTCTATCAAACAAACGTCTAGAAGAAGTGGTTACGATCGACATGCTACCAAACAACAATGAGTAGTATCAGTGACCGACCCGGAAGCAGCAGTGAACGACTTGGAAACGGTGGTGAACGCGACCGCTACGATCGAGGTTACGATCATGTCAAACAGAGTTGCGAACGAGGCTACGAACAAGTCCTTAAAGGTTACATACAAGGCTATCACCAACTCAATAAGGGTTGCAAACAGGTCAGGGACGGTTACGATCGATTCAAAAGCGGCTGCGAACGGATCAGAAACGACTGTGAAAAAGGCTGCAAACGAGTCAAAGACGATTTTCGAATGGGTCAAGGACGGGAGTGAACTACGCTATAACGACTGCCTAACTCGAAAGAACCCTCGAAACAACGTGAACGAACCCCGAACAACCCGAAACAACGTGAAAGAACCCCTAAACAACCTCGAAACAACGTGAACGAACCCCGAAACAACGTGAACGAACCCTGAAACAACCCCGAAACAACGTGAACAAACCCCGAAACAACCCCGAAACAACGTGAACAAACCCCGAAACAACGTGGTACGAACGTGAAAGAACCCCGAAACAACGTGAACAAACGAGAATGAATAGTGAAAATAACAACGAGCAACATAGTTTGGAGAGAAGGCAGTTGGTAAACGAGTTGCACGCGTCAGCGAGAAAAAATTTCCCTCGAAGGCATGTCATAGTGCGAGGATACGATGATCTGTGGCAAGCCGACATTGTCGAGATGCGTCCGTACTCCCGTTTCAACAGAGGTTACCACTACATACTCACCGTCATCGATGTGTTGAGCAAGTATGCGTGGGCTGTACCACTCAAGAGTAAAGGAGGAAGCGAGACAGCTGACGCAATCGCTGAGATAATTCGGGATAGCAAGAGATGTCCGAAAAACATGCAAACCGATAACGGAAAGGAATTTTACAACGCCGATGTGCAACGACTTATGCGAAAACATGACATTAATCACTATTCTACGTATTCGATATTGAAGGCGTCGGTCGTCGAGCGATTCAATCGCACACTAAAGAACGATATGTGGAAGATGTTTACGCTGAATGGCACTTACAAGTGGTTCGACATACTGCCACGCCTCGTATCAGATTACAACGGACGCAAGCATCGAACGATTGGTATGCGACCCGCCGACGTTACTCCCGCGATCGCCGAAAGACTCTTGGCTACCGTGTATAATCGTGTAAAAATCGCGGTCCCGGCAAAGTTCAAAGTAGGTGTTTAGGTACGCGTCAGCAAGTACAAACAACTTTTCGAGAAGGGTTACACGCCAAATTGGATAACCGAGGTGTTTAAGATTGTTAAAGTGCAGCATACTAATCCCGTAACATATCTACTCGAGGATTATCGCAAGACATCTATCGCTGGAGCGTTTTGCGAGCACGAGCTGCATCGCGCAAATTGTCCGGATGTGTACCTCGTGGAGAAAATACTGCGCAGGAGGGGTGACGAGGTTTACGTGAAATGGCTGGGATTCGACAGTTCGCACAACTCTTGGATACATAAAAACAATGTTATTTAATGTTATTTTTATCAATCATTGTATAACATAATATATATTATACCATATATATAAAATATATAACAAAAAATATATACTTCTCATGTCACGTCCGGCTTCATTACTATGTCCGGGTATGTAAATTTTTTTCCATCTATAAGAAATAAATCCTAAAACTATCAAACATCATTTGAAAAGCGCGCCAAAGCCGGCCATGACGCTTAACTCCGCCTAGAAATTAAGCGTGGCGCTTCGTAGCGCCTAAGGGTCTCCCACCACGGTGAGAGCCCCTACTCCGGAGAGTTCCCCCTCTCCAGGCCGCCGCAGGCCCGAGCCGCCGAAACGAAGGACCTCAGAGCAGTCCCGAATTTCGTCAGTTCTCTGCGCGACACCGAACAGTACAGTCGCACTTCTAAATTCTAACTCTGAGTCCAAATTCTAACTCTAATTCTAAAATTCTAACTCTAAGTATAATATCCTAACTCTAAAATCTAAATTCTAAGTCTAAGTCTAAATTCTAAGTTCTAGTTTCAAATCCTGTACTACTATACGAATAAATCAGTGTATTCATGTGTGAAAACTAGTGTTCAGTACTCTTCAAAACTTTCACTCCCGTGATAAAATACGATAGCGTTTAAATCTGTCATACGGCGTTTGAATTCAGAATAATTTAAACTGTTTTGGAGCGGACCACCGCTCATCACAGTTAGAATTAACATTCTCAGCATTTGCCAAAATAAGGAATTGATAGTGAGGTCCGCCGCATATCAACCCTCCTTATTTGAGTAATCATTCAGAGGATGCATCAAATTCAATATGCCTAAGACGCGACGCGCGGGAAGGAAGAATCAACTACGAAAACTAAACCGACTCTATCGTGAATCAGCGACCGAGGAATATTCTCAATTTCTCGGAGTGGAGTATCAGGCCGATCCTGAATACGAGGACATTTTCAACATTAAAAATAATAACAACGACGAACTCCTACAGTGGAAGTGCATACCAATAACGTTCCAACCACGACGCCTGCCGCCGCCAAACATCCCAGTGAACGACCCTCGCCGCACGCACTACCTCCAAGTACGAGCCGACACGATCAAGAAAGTGCTACTAAAGGTAAGTGAAATTCACGTTAACCTAAGGAATCGCGCGTGTTAGCAAATTCAGAGACGCTTCTACCACGTGGAAGGGAACATTCTAGAAAAATCTCCGACGCATTTTTCCTCTTTTCCATCGTCACTGCGGAAGCTATAAAAAAAAGGTCGGGCTATAAAACTAGGGTCAACCACCACATGCGGTGCCACCCTCGGAATTCTAACACGGAAAAACGCAAATAGTTCAATCTCTTAAAAATCTTGTGTCTCAAGAAATAACTTCGTAAATCCGTACAACAAAGTAGTCATTTAAACAATAATCAATTGAGAACACTTTCGATTTACCAACATTACCGACGATATACCGACATACGTTCTTTTACCGACGTTATCGACAATATACCAACATACGTTTTTTTACCGACATTACCGACGATATACCGACATACGTTCTTTTACCGACGTTATCGACAATATACCGACATACGTTCTTTTACCGACATTACCGACTATATACCAACATACGTTCTTATACCGACATTACCAACCATATACCGACGAACGTTCTTTTACCAACGGGTTATCGACACCTTACTGGCACCTTACCAGTGTTTTACTGAACAATTACCGACGGTTTTGCCGACGACTACTAACTTCTCGATAACTGCCAGGTTCACCGAAGATCTACGAGCGAATGACGCATTATCAATTCGATTACGCAACAAACACAAATGTGCCCACTCACCCTTAGAGGTATAACTCCTCCTCCAGAAGTTAATCTCTTTGTACCGTTTGAACCCTTATTCTATTGCCAAGTTGGTGTCGGGTACATCCATTTTGAGACTAAGGCAGCTCTCTGCATTTCATGCTACTCCACCTTACCTAGAGTCTCGAAATTACTTTGGACAAGGATTCGGAAGCATACTCTAATCATAGGCGGAACACCTATCGGAATAAATTGCGGAGTCTGCAACTTCCGACTTACCCTTACGCGAATCGGTGATTTGTGCGAACTTTGTCAGTTTACGTACGAAGATTACTTACGCAACCCCAACGACGTTTCGCATAGAGCAATCGACGAAGCTATCTTTATTACAGTAGAGTCACAGGTAGGTCCCACGCAATAATCCGATCACCTCAGTTCCAGCGCGAATAACCTCAGATCGCGGGTATCCCCGGGGAGAATCGCATAGATTCGCGTACCCGTAATAGCGATCGTGTCTCGTGGAAAAAGCCGAGCTCTGCATTCAAATTTTCGCAGCCGCGACCCCACGAGACGTAACAATAATATATTTGTACTTGTCCCCCATGCTACTTTTCACACGACCTTGCGCATCAAAATTGCGTTTATGCGCGTTTGTCGCCAATAATATGTGCTTGTATTTTCGCAAATCGTCCTCCCGGTAATCAGGCCTATCTTGAAAATCAACTCGTACAATCCGGGCGTTCCAATGTACCACATGTCGCCTATAATTATATTGTCATCTTTGTCAATCGCAAATCGCTTGTTTCCGATGTGCATTTTATTCTCGCCGAAATAGACTCCGTATACATTATCAATCTCTTTCTTCTCATCAGCACTGAGAAGAGCGTCCATGTACTCTTGTCCTAATGGCCCCCAATCCTTTCGCATCATTTGTTGACCTTCCGACGATCTTAACCAGTGTCGAAGAAATATTTCGGACGGATTCACAGGTTGTGCGCTTTTCGGAGTAAAGATTATCAGCAGTGAAGCGTCCAATGGCTTCGAAATATCTTGCACATGTTTTCTCTTTTTCGGTATCTTCTCCTCCTCTTCCTCCTTCTCCTTTTCTTCCTCCTCTATATCGTTTGATGGTTTTACGTTTTCTCTTTTTCGGTGTCCTCCCCTCCTTATACCACGTCTCGATCTTCACACCGCCGTCGTCAGTGTTAGGCTCGTTTTTCACCAAAATCGTCGCGTTGTCGGCAATCTTTTGTAGCGGCTCGATAATAGGTTTAAAGTGAGTCTTGACCGTAATATCGTCATCGATCTTTCCGGTCTTCAGAGCGCGAAATTTTGTGCGGATCGATTCGGCCGTCTTCGCAATTTCCTTGGCCGTCTTTTTACGCTCGCGAATATTATCAGCCATCGGCAGCACTCTCTAGAGTTTTCATCTCCTCGCGTTCCTCCGCGGGAAGATTGTCGGCGACGACTAATGGCTCTGCGGTATCGCGAACTCGTTAAATCCTTTTCTGTATCGCCCGTTCGTAAGCGACCTGTCCTTGTCTATCACTAGAAATCCATACTTTTGCTGCCAACAAGCACGACATGACTCACTGCAATCTTCATACGACATGTCGTTATTCACGTGATCGTTGTACACGTGCTTCAAATTGGTGGCGTCCTGTTTAAACAGGATTAGCAGGTTCGCATTGTTGCGTATAAGATGTTTCGGTATTCTCGTGTATGTCTGACAGAGAAAAAAGCAGTCGATGTTCGAGTGGCGTCCCATTGAGAAGTACTCTCTTATCGTATCTTGCTTGTCACATGCCACGTCATCAAAGACAAAAATTGAATTTGGACATGCATCGCTCGGTGGAATGACGTCCCTGTTATTGAAGAATGTAAAGTAGCCAATTTCGTCAATCGACGTCAACAAATCCTTCAGATAACGATATTGGTTGTTGCAGCAATTTCGAGTACACGTACAACCTTCTCAAAACGCACGCCGTGCGGACTTTCCAGCAGGCTTATCAACACGTTAGTTTTACCGCAGTTTGAGGGGCCGCAAACGATCGCGCGTATAGTTGTCGGTAGCATCGTACCGTGTTTGCGCACACCTTTGTTCACGCTGCAGCGTACTCTGTCGTCGTAATTCATCACTCGTATCATCAAAGGTTGTCGCACAAATTTAATTTCCCACTCTCGATTTTACCTCGAACGTCCGTTATTTATAGCTGCGCAAACTCGCGCTTTGCTCAGTAATGTCTAGAGATTGCAGCGAATGTCAACGAAAATAGGCACAGGTGTATTAAATCGTGCGATAAACGCACTTCCGGTCGAGCTTCATATCCCCGGTTATCAGTTTTGCGACCCGGAAACTCGTTTGGAAAAGCGATTGGCTAGAGGCGATCAAGGTGTCAATCAATTGGACGAGGCGTACCGTGAGCACGATGTAGCGTACTCTCGGAGCAGCGAACTCACCGAGAGACACGGGGGCGGATAAGGTACTCGACGAGAAAGCAAAAACTTGCATCGTCGCGAAGGATTCAAGTTTCGGTGTAAGAGCCGCGGCCACAGCTGTCTGGGCAGCGATGAAAGCCAAGACAAAGCTCGGCATGGGCTTGAGAACGAGGACGAAGAAGAGGGAAGACGAAGAGGAGGATACTTCCGACAGCGAAACGAGGCGGATTTTTACGGATTCTACCAATGCTGGGCGCGCTCGGATCCCGGGTTGGCGGAGCGGCTGGCGTAGCTAGAGCGGTGAACGACAAAAAAGCCGCGCAACGTCAGTTGCAAGAGATACTACGCCACAATCGCGCCATGGAAGGTCACGGCCTGTATCTCGCCCCTTACAAATAGGTACGTACGAGGAGCGAGGGAAAAAAAAACGTCAAAAGACGTTAAAAACGTCGCGAGGTTTAACTACCAATGTGCAATTGCTACAACTGGCAAAACGTATGCGCATTCCGTACTTAAAGTTGTTTTCATGCGCAATAATTTACCGATAAATGGCGCGCGAGAAAATGAGGAGATCGCGCAATCTATTTCGACAGTTTTGGCAATCTTAAACCCTCCCGAGAAAGTGGTGCGATATTTAAATGTGTTGGAATACAATCGCGCTTCTTATCAAACGTATGATCAGAGCATCTGCGGACAATTGTACTTGTAGTTTCTTCGAGAGATTGAATTCTCGCTCCCGCGAATTTATAGGCTGACATTACGCTATTTAACTCAGTTTTGTCAACAAGTCGCTAACACTAACGTTGACTAGGAAGAGTAGCGTCCTCGCGGCGACCTACTTTCCGCCTATAGATTTGAGCGACGCGGACTACGAGCTCGGTCTGACGGATTTGAAACTTATCACACTATATCGAATGTGAATTCCTCGAATAAGAAATTTTACTACGGCAAAGACGACGCGGAAATTATGATTTCGAGGAATCGTACGAACTGCAAGCGATACATAAATTTTTGAAAACGCGCACTTTCCCGGAAACATAATGCTGTTAATGATAAAGGTGTCGACGATGACGATTACCCAATCGTGCTCCGCGCTAATTACAATACGATGAGAAGCGAGATCAGTGTGTATACAGAGTAAACTTTAGCATGCCCAACAACATTGGATGCGCTGCTGGGATTCTCGAATCGTATACTGCAACCACGAAAATGGTACGAATCGGACGTGGCGATTAATATTATCAACGTGAACAGTATCCGCATAGAGTGTAACGTGACCGCGGGTGCATACAGCAACGGTAACTCGTTCACACGATACACGAATTTTCACCGAGGGGTACCACCAGTATATAAAATATCGGAAACGCCGGCGCAGATCATTTACCTGCCGATCTTTGCGCGGAGCATTACAGATTTAACGTTACGAGTTGTCGACCAGGAGGGATGATTGCTCGATTTTCGAGGAGAAGAGATAACAGTTAAATTGCACGTACGACGACGGCGCAGCGATAACACCTCGTGCGACGGGATGCTTGTGTAGAATAAATACACGAGGAGAAACAACAGGCCAGACGCAGCAACATTTGCAACCTAATAACAAATCAACCACGAAAAAACTCACCTCGTCAAACGTTGCGTTTTTACAATCTTTGGGATTTGCGTTGCGGGTTACGACCTGAACAATGACCGAGATTCTCAACATCAAGGAAGAGCCAGTCTTTGACGATCGCATCGTCAAGATTAAGACTCACACATACAACCCGTTTGCCAACACAACATTCGGTTACAGGGACGAGATAAGAATATCCATACAACAACAGGACTTGTATACGTTGCTATTAACTATTTGTATAAACTCATAAGTCTCGAATCAGCGGACGTGCGCATGATGATCTTCGAATCGACGTTACGTCGTATGCTCGAGCTCGATTCATGCATCGAAATAATGTTTGATCGATTAACGAGACTCATTGCAACGGTCGATATCAAGTATGCACAATTCTTTAATATTGTATCCACTGTAGCGGATGCTAGAGAATTGCCGAATGCGATACGCGCTAGCGACGCCTTCAACAAGCACCAACTCGTCAATTGCGAGCTAGTAGCTTTAGTCTTTAGTTCTTAATATGTAATAAAACTTTATATATGATTATGTATTAAATATAAGACGAATAAATACTTATATGTATATATCATGGTGTACGTTATTTGCACGCCATTTGTTACATACTTTGCGAGAGATAATTATCGTGTCAAGGACATTGTCGCAGCAGCGGCAGCGAGAAAAAATTGATATTTTTATCTTACGAGGTTATAGATAAGACGGGCCGTATCTATGCTTGGATCCGGCGGCAGCAAGAGAGAAAATCGATAATTGTATCGCGAGGCGCACGCGACGGTCTCATTAAGAAACAGAGAGTAAGAAGACGGGCCGCAGCGCGAGAGAGACGGCGAAATACGACGCAGCGTGAGAGTGAGAGAGGACGGTGAAATAAGACATATCGTGAGAAGACGCCTGCGCCAGTAGCGGCGAGAGAACTTAGTAGGCGGCTCGAGATTAGCGGCGAGAGATATGGGCGAGAGAGACGCGAAGAAGAGAGAGAAACGCAAAGGAGAGAGAGGCGCGAAGGAGAGAGACGCGAAGGAGAGAATATTTCATTTTAATTTTTGTTTAGGAATATCGAAGGAGGGAAACAATTTTTTAAAATTATTAAATATTTTTATTATAATAAATATATATTTTATTTATTATTTTTTATTTGTACAATACCGCCGGCATTACCCGAGGTGTACCACGTGGAGATTGCCGGTCGGATTTACACCTCATGTGTATGTGTGTGTGTGTGTGTGTGTCACAGTAGAGATAAGGAACCCACGGTTCGTCACTCCCGCGGTATTTAATGACTCCAACCACTCTCTACTGTGTGTGTGTAAATATAAAAAATATAATATAATACATGTAAAATAAAAAAAAAATATAAAAATATAAAAAATATATAATTGTTTCGGAATCGATTTCCGCGATAATCGCTTGCCTCGACTTTCGTATTGTTTGCGCGCGCGAGTACACAGCTCATCGATGAAAAATATTACAAAGCATGTTATTGTCTGCGCTCTTATTTTTCGGGAAATTCTCCCACTTTTCTCGGAGACCGGCAGGTTCGAGCGATCCGATGCCCGAGATGAGTCAGCGCTCTGCCGTCTAAACGACAACAGGCCAGGCAAATTATATTGAAAATCCATCGCTTTGTATTCTTCGAAAAGCGCACAGTCTTCTCCTGCACAAATTGTATATCTCCGCACGACGGCGTAGAATCCAATCTTGTTAAGAGAAGGACGAACAACAATTAAAAGGAGCATTCGACACCGACGAAGACTTTGTTATTACATCCAATCATTCCTTGCCCACCGATCGTTCAGAAAAACGATTATCAGCCGAAACATTGTGGTCCTTCGAGCCGGATCGGTGGCAAGACGAAATCAAGTATTAACGATCTACCGGCATCATGTCAAACGTCGAAGAGTTAATCAGCGATCAGACACAGATGATGCATTCAGTCTCACGAGTTTGCCAAATTTCAAAAAACTTGGTCAATCACGAATGACTCGTGCTGCTACTAAGGTGCGCCTTGCCAACCTAAAGGTCATCTTTTCGAAGTGCCAGGAACTCCATTCAAAAATCACTCGTCTGGCCAGTGATACCCAGAAGACGCACCTGCCTTACTTCAAGGAGCAGCAGTTTCTTGCCTGCGAGGACGTCTTTAACGAAACGTCTGACTATATGGCAGAGGTTCTCGAGGTTTTCGAACCGGGACCGCGGCATCAGTCAACAGCCTTGGACGTAAGCAATTCTTCCGATTTCTCTCGCCGGTCGTTCACATTTGCCAAGCTACATTTACCGACGTTCGAGGGAGGCTTTGACAAGTGGGAAAACTTCCGCGATCGATTCACCTCGTTAATCGCTAATGATACCTCGCTATCAAACGTCGATCGTTACATTACCTTTGTTCTTGTGTAAAGAGTGAAGCTAGTAAGGCGTTGAGCCACCTCGCGATTACGGACGCGAATTACGTCGTCGCGTGGAATCTCTTAATTTCCCGTTTATGAAAATAAACGACGCTTGATTACCGGGCATTTGCAAACGCTAGTTGATTTACCCGCGGTTCCGAGTAACAACTCCATAGACCTTCGGCAGCTTTGGTGATCAGACCCACGCTGCGATACATGCGTAAAGAATTTAGGGCGTCCGGTCGAGCACTGGGATGACATATTGGTCTTCCTCGTTCTCGCAGAAAACTCGATAAATCAACCAATGAGGCGTGGGAAATAAAGCTTGGCGAAACCAGCGAGTATCCTCGCTTTTAAAGACCTCACGCAATTCCTCGATACTCCAATTCGCGCATTTCGACGCGATCGCGCCCGCAAACCCGAAAGAAAAGGCATCCGAATCTTATAAACTGACGAAACGTACGTACTCGCCTCCAATTCCGGCGTTTCCGTGAACGTCACGTGCCTGTTCTGCAAAGCCAACATTTGTTATATCAGTGCTCGACCTTTGCTAGGCAAAACACCGTCGGAAACGATTCGAGTTCATCCGCCACAACCGGCGTTGTATCAATTGTATTCAGCGCGAAGTACGTTGTGAAGGAGTGCACGAGCCCGCGAACGTGCAAACATTGTTGAAAAAAAGCATCACTTGCTCTTGCATTTTGACACATCCGTAAAGCAAGGAGATGCCGTCGAATCCGCGGTCGCGACGTCGTCGAGCGACTCGACTAATATCGACGTCGCCAACGCATCTCTCTACAAATACGGTTGTCACCGCGGGCCGCGATTCTCCTCGCCACTGCCCGCGTTCGCGTGCACTCGCCACAAGGACGAGTAGTTACGGTTCGCGCCTTGATTGATCAAAGGTCCGCGGTCACGCTTATCACCGAATCGATTCGCCCAATGCTTACCGCTTACCGCGCGTTAAGCAAGCCAGTTCGGATTGCTGGCATCGGTGATAAACAATCCGTGTCGCACCATGAAACTACCATCATCGTAACTCCTGCGTTCGGCGATGAACCGGCGTACTCGACGACCGCTCTCGTTCTCCACTGCTTAACGAAATACACGCCAAATCGCATCATTCCGCGTGTCGCTGGTCGCATATTTCCGATTGCGTTAGCCGACGGAGATCTTATGAGTCGCGATTCGATTGACGTCATTATCGGCGCCGACCTGTATGGCCTAATCCTTTTTTTTTTTTTTTAACGTAGTGGGATCCCTCATGGATACCCCCCGCCTCGGTTAGAGAGCGGGTGGTTATGTGGGACTTCTTGTTCCCCTTGGCCGATCTACGAATGGATCGGTCAGGGGGCCCAAGACATACCTTCACTAACCCCACTTACGGATACCTTTCACGGGCGTTAGTGGGGTACGGCCAGGATGCTGGTATCCCATGCCGACTGGCCGTCCCCCCGCCTAATCCCTCCTTGGGAGAGTGCCGCTGAAGGCGGCCCCCCCCCGCGAATTGCATCGTGCGGGGTCCCTCGCGGTTGCGATGCAGGGGCGTATCAACCCACGTCGCGCCCATCCTAAAGAGTTTGGGGGGCGGGGTCACGGCTCGAGTATTCCGCTCGAGCCGCCACCCCCCGCCTCCAGAGCGGTGCTCCCTCCCCCACCCAAAAGAATGAGGAATCGGCATTCGCCCTGGAGGCCCTCTCCAGGGGGTCTCTCTCGGAAGAAGAGAAACCCCCCTCCGTGGACCCGACGTTGCCCTCCCACCGGTGCCTTACGGCTCCCGGTTAAGAGGGGTCCCGCACGTCACGTCTCCGTCATAGAGGGGTGGTCCAGGCGCCCCGGACGAACGGCGATGCCCACCCCGCCAGGGACCGCGTGGCCCCCCCCCCCCTCGGTTCCCCAGTCACGGCTTCCTCCACTCCCTTGGGAGTGGGATTTGGCCGCGGCCGAGGGGTTTTACCGTCGGAGGCGCGGCCGCGCCGACTCCGCCTAGGCGAGGCGGCGCGCCCGCGCCCCAGAACCCCGAAAGGTCTTCGGGGGGGGCCCTGGGGCCTAAGGCTCCCCCCCCCCCGGAGACCTCATTCCCGCGTCATGGTCTGAGGCGGGTATAGTGAGGCGGACCCCCCCCCGGCCCCCCGCTACCACGGGTGAGCAAGCTCACAGGCGGGGGAAGAAAGGGCCCGCCCTGTCTCTCCGAACTACTCCTCCTCCTCCGAGGGCGCGCCCCCACCGATCTCCCGCCGCCACAAACGAGCGAGCTCGCCGACGGCGAGAAAAAGGGGGGCCCGCCCCCACGTCTACTTCGATCTCCTCCTCGGGGCCCCGGCCCCCCCCCCCCCGATCCC